>NC_079425.1:21963764-22022241 GCF_026213295.1 Gadus chalcogrammus | reverse complement strand
TAGTCTCAACAATCTCTCCCAGTCAACCCCCCTCCCCGCTCCCCCCTCCCCATCCCCACCCATCCCCATGCCTAGAGCAAATATCACCATCAGAGTTTTATTTTGCCAAGTAAATTCGCATCCACCACCATGTAAGCATGATTTGATCTAAATAGAACCAGAAGTATTTAAACTAAATATTAATTATCTTATGAATAATTGTATAGTTCTTAACATTATTTACTCATTAAGAACGCTACATGATGATTGAAGGAGGCTGTGAAGGGCTCAGAGGCAGTGAGAGGGCGAGACGCTAGGACATGTGCATGAGGCATGACCACTATAATTAAAATTAATACTAATAATATAGATTTACGTGTATATTAACATTTGTATTGCAGATGTTGATTCGACCCGTGAGGGCTGATAAATGTAAAATATATACAGATTTTAAGAAAAATAACACTTACTCTCATCCTTACTTAAATGTAGGTTTCTCGTTTTCATCTCGCATGACAAGTAAATAGGGGCATTTTATTTCTCCTAAAATTATATCATACACCTGTACAAATGCAGTTGTGTTTGGTCAATAAAAAAACACAGACACATAAAATAATGACACAAAAATACCATCTACAACAATGAATGAATCGAAAAATGAGCTGGCTATAAAATAGAAGATATACAGTGCATACGTCATCGCATGCTTTTTGTATGTGCTTGTTTAGGAAATGGACAAACTTTCTCAATGTCCAAGTTTGGGTTTCAGCAGCAGTGCTTCCAAAGCCCTCCGTCTTTTACAGTACAGCTGTGTGGTATGTTTGGCTGGAGCAACACATCTGAGCGATATACCATGAAGTGGATAGAGGTTGGGAAGGGGTCATGCTAGTTTGTGCTTATGCAAAAGTTTGTGAGGGTGTTTGTTACTCTGTGGGTGTGTTTGTGCATGCGTGTGTGTAAATGCATGTGTGTGTTTGTTTGTATGTGTATGTGTGTGCATAAATGCATGCATGCGTGTGTGTACATGCATGTATGTGTGTACGTGTATGTGTGTGCGTGAATACATGCAGGTTTGTATGTGCATTTGTGTGCTTACGTGCATTTGCGTGCGAACATGCATGTGCGTGCATTCATCCATGTCTGTGTGTGTACGTGGATGTGGGTGCGTACGTGCGTGTGTGTGGAGGCGGTGTGTGTGCGTGTGGTCCTGCAGAGATGATAGATGCGTGACGGGGGGGCCAGGGAGAGGCAGGGGGTAGTAAACAGTGAGCAGTGTGTGTAGGAGGTCTGGATGCAGACTGAAGCCAGAGCTGTCAGGATCCCAGACAGAGATAGAGAGCCATCCCATCCCTCTTCCCCGCTGCCACTCGGTGTACACGGCACATCGACCTCCCCACCTACGCACCGCCCCCCGGTCATTGGTCACTGACCATCTGACCAATAAACCCCCCGGGGTCAAGTCCCGAAAGATGGGCCCGTCAGGAGACTCCCAGAGCACCCACGTCTCCACAGTCGGGCTGCTGCATGGAAGGACCTCTGGTCGCTGCCGGGGCTCGGATTACAGCCCACGGATGAGGTACACGTTTGTTTGAATGGTGTTCTACTTTTAACAACATGGAAGTAAACGGCTGGTCATAGGGCAACCGAGGTTCACATCGTAAAATGGTTACATATGTATGCATAAAAAGTGTATAGTATGGTGTGTGTGTATAGCTGTGTTTGTGCGCGTGTGTGTGTGTGTGTGTGTGTGTGTGTGTGTGTGTGTGTGTGTGTGTGTGTGTGTGTGTGTGTGGTGTGGTGTGTGGTGTGTGTGTGTGTGTGTGTGTGTGTGTGTCAGTCTGTTGTGTGTGTGTGTGTGTGTGTGTGTGTGTGTGTGTGTGTGTGTGTGTGTGTGTGTGTGTGTGTGTGTGTGTGTGTGTGTGTGTGTGCTTGCGTGAGTGTGCGTGCGTGCGTGTGTGTGTGTGTGTGTGTGCGTGTGTGTGTGTGTGTGTGTGTGAATCTGTGCTGGTGTAAGTGATGGTCTGTGTACCAGGAGGGGGTCACACATCGTTCAGGAGGACGCAGACACACACACAGATAGATGGTCGGGCTGGCCGTTACCCAGGTTACGGCCACCCTCGAGTTATAGTCATTCAGATAATGTAGATGATGTCTAAATGTGGAACATCAGGATTCATTCTTAGTTTAAGGATGCATTTTCTAGGTAAAAGGAGATTAGGGTATGCTGTATCTCCTTTCAATACAGTTTTACACTGTTGGGCTGGGGTGTGTGTTTGTGTGTGTGTGTGTGTGTGTGTGTGTGTGTGTGTGTGTGTGTGTGTGTGTGTGTGTGTGTGTGTGCGTGTGCGTGCTGTGCGTGCGTGCGTGCGTGCGTGTGTGTGTGTGTGTGTGTGTGTGTGTGTGTGTGTGTGAGAATATGGATGCAGCATAAGTTTTTGAATAAAGCTTGGTTGAATGATATAAATGTAAATAACAGATTAAATGATGAAAACTTGGCAACTTCACAAAGCTAAATATGACCATATTTGCTTGTGAGATATGAAAACCATACTATACTGACCGCAACCCAACCAAACCACTCTCACATCCCTAAAACCTACAGTGCACAAACAGTAAAAACTAAAAGCGATGGTACACAGGTTCTCACATTTTAGAGGCCAGTGTAACCGTATTACCTCAACGCAGACGAATCGCATCTGCGTTACTAATAAAGAAGTGCACGTTGAGATTGCACGTTGAGCCCTGTGTGTTGCTGCATTGACGTGAGCATGAACAAAAAAACATTAGGCCCCACATTTCTCCCCTGCCAGCAGATAATGACATCATAGGTCACAGACGGACGGAAGACCGATTGTTCTTCCTTTCAATGCACACCACGCTCACTCTAATACCCTAGCTCTCTGCCAACTATTCAATTAGGCCGAATGAGTAATTAGGTGTGGATGAGGGATAGATCATCCTCAGACTGGAAGAGGGAAATCTTATTTTGTATGTGTGTGTGTGTGTGTGTGTGTGTGTGTGTGTGTACATGCATGTGTTTGCGAGTGTGTGTGTCTGTGTGTGCACGTGTGTGTTTGACTGCATGTTTGTGGGTGTATGTGTGTGTGTGTGTGTGTGTATGTGGGCGTTATTCGTGTGTTCATGTGTGAGTGTGTGTCTGTGTTTGTGTGTGTGTGTGTGTGTATGTGTGTGTGTGTGTGTGTGTGTGTGTGTGTGCGCGATGTGTGTCTTCATAAGCGTGTGCAAGTTTGTATGTGTGCGTCTGTGTGTGCCTCTGTGTGCGTACGTGTGTGTGTTTGTCAGGTGACATGTTGGAGTAACTACGTGACGGTTTTTTACGGTACACAAACTAAAGAGAATCACATTTATTGATCTTTACGTAATGAGGACCACAATGACTGCAGTATTGTTTGGCTGAAGGTAGTCCTTGGCTATTATTACAACATTGTTTAATATTGACTGACTATTAAGACAGTATAAATGGTTTTGTTGTAGCTGGACAGCAACAACGCCGCATACATAAAACACAAATTGCATCGATCGGGAAAAGAAACAACGATAACCTCTAAGTATTTATTCTTCTTCAAAGGTTTGATCGTCCTGTTTAGGACACAGGATGTCGACCCATATGTTTGACTGTTCTTCTTTTGGAAGAACCTGTTATCTGTTTAAGATTACATCTTCTATGGTCCAGCCGTTTATAGACTTATCTTAAGAGTGGACCGTTTTTATTTATCTGTCTTATCTGTTTTTATCCTCAATTGTATTTGATGTATTTTTATGTGCGTGATACAATGTCTGTTTGATTCAATTTAATAAATCAAATCAAATCAAATCCAATATCTTATGAGACTTTCGTCATCCTACCTCACTACTGCATTTTGTGGTCCATTAGAAATGTGCACAGTTCTCCCATGACACCAGCCTGGAATGCCTGCTTTCCTGCTTGTGCTTTCCTGTGTGGTTAACCTAACAGAAGGAGAGGAGTGGTCAAATAGGCATGGCATATCAACACAACATTTGCCACTCAACCATTCAGCAACAGAAATATGTTGACACATTGATTTGCACATTTAAAAACATGGAATCAGTATTTAGTCAAGATGAAATTGTGGAGATAGCTTTAATTAAAGTTATGTTAAAACGTATTACTCCTGTTATAAAAATTGGGGTTTAGCCCCGATAGGATTACAATTCAGCAAAAAAAAAGAAACAAATAAACAATTAGCAGATAGTGAAAGTTGATTCCATCTGTTTGTCCTAGAGGAATCATTTTGGAAAATGAGGGGCTGGAATAGCTTGGCCGGAGTTCGGCGTCCAGATGAGAAAAGATATCTCCATGAGAGCCTGGCCTTCATCAACCCACAGAGTCCTGGAGGATTTGGATGTGTGTGTGTGACGTGTATGATGACTTATCTCAAAGTTTTAAAGCCCCAAAGCCCCAAACACATACAAAAAGCATAATCCCCCTTTACAAATGACCCCATCTGTACATAATATATCTATAAATATATTTCATATAAAACGCAAATGTATATAACAAGACCATATCAGTAAATGAGTGATAATTTGCTTCGTGTGGCCATTTTAACTGCAACATGTAAGCCGGCATTCTCGTGTAATTATATCTTGCCACAAGGGGGCGATAAAGAAACGTACCTTCAAGGACATGACCGTTGACTCTATGACATAGCATAGAATAGCATAACAGTTAGTCCAGTGTACGCTAACCTATATCGAATAAAGAACAAAAAAGTCATTACTAAATTAGTCATTCGGTTATGATTATTTATTTATTTTTATTAGTAGTATTATTAGTAGTATTTTGTTATTGTTATTTTTTTAAAAGCTTTATCTCCTATGTGAACCTCTTCTGAACTTGTTATAAGCACCGTGACGTGGTCATACATGAGTTGCTTAGACGCTCCCCTGGGAGCCTCTTCCATCCGTGGGGCAATAGCAGAGCGTCACGGGCAAACGCACAGACAGAAATACACCCGGCCTCACCTGCTCTCTGCCAGATACGCAAATCAGCACAGATTCCCCTGTATTTTAGCTGTGCTCGTGATGTTCCCCTGTGGCTGTGCTGAACGTAATATGTGGAGAGCGGACAGTCCACCTTAGTCACGTGAAATGTAACCTATACCAGGATTCTGGCTTTTCAAAGAGGGAAGTGTCCCGCGCCCAATGTCACCGTACGCAGACGTGTGGTGAAGGACGGGGGAAAAGGCACGCCAGCCTCAGCTGCGATGGGGCCCTTTTAGAACAACTTTAAATAATCTCCATTGAAACAGCACGTGTGTTCTGGCCACAGAATGGCGTTTCCACATAACAGGTTGTGTAATAATGTTACCATGTCTAGGTTTAGACAAGGGTGGAAATGTGGTTGAGATTTTTTTCGAACCCACAAGCCTGCTGTGCCTCTTGCAGCAGGTAAAACAACACTAGGTTCTCATGTTATTGTGCAAATAAGTAAAGCCAAGGTGTTCACTGTTTGGTAAGAATGCAGGGTTTTGGGCAATATAATTGTTTTTCCTTTTCAAGTTTTTATTGATTAAAGTACATTTAAGAAACGATTACAATATACGACCTGCAATGTTGTAGCCTATACTCCCCACCCCCATAGCACATACACATATAAAGTTCGTCAAACCTGTGCACCAGTATGCAAATATTTTCCTTGCTACACAAAATTAAAATAAACGAAAGAAAAACAAATAAATAAATATATACACATCCAAAAATATAAAGAAATGCAATTTAGGGAACCTTAAGTGAAGAGCACATTCACCACGCCTCTTCCCCAGGTACCTCACCAACTCCTGCGGCTAAAGGCTCATCACACAAACCACTGACCTCACGCACTACCCAAGGCCTGATGCAAAGGCGTGTTACATTTAATTGGTTCCCCTTCATCTGGAGCAGACAGAGGAGCACCAGGAGAGAGAGGGTGAACTAGGGCCCCATACCAAGGGGAGAGTGGTCTTCTTATGAACCGTATGATCTCCATATGAGCAGCATAAAACCGGAATGAGAAACGTCTCAAAGTCTCTGCTGGAGCTGATAATGGGATGAAGCTAAAAAATAATAAGGGTTTGACTATATGGCAAACTGTATTATAAAGTTAATCATGATGGGGTAAACAATTTCATAAATATCGCTTATAGTTGATGGATAGTT
This sequence comes from Gadus chalcogrammus, assembly GCF_026213295.1. NCBI lineage: Eukaryota > Metazoa > Chordata > Actinopteri > Gadiformes > Gadidae > Gadus > Gadus chalcogrammus. The sequence goes on along the minus strand of NC_079425.1, from coordinate 22,016,082 downwards.
AAAGTATGGTATCGGACTAAAACTAGTTTTCCTCTGATATTTTTCGAAGCTCCTATTTAGAGCGATTATAGATTTAAAAATAACTATAACTACCAGTATCGGTATAGATATTTTTTTAACTTATATGATGAGTAATACATGTTAGGATTTGACCAATACTGTTTATGTATCCAAACTTGTTTGTTGGGTGGAAACATCAATCATGCATTCCGAATCAAATAGAAAAGTACAAGTGGTGTGAAAATAACAACACTCATGACTGATACTGTTCTATTTGTAACTTTCAAACTTATTTTAACGCACGCAAACACACACATGCAAACACAACTCACAGACACACATCCTAGCACACACCTCATGTGCGCTGGAGCTTGGAGCCGTACTCATATTGTGTGTTTGCTCCGCTGACTCTTACCCCCCAGAGGGCCACAGTAATACCCTGAACCCGTGCTTACAGCCAACCCCGGACCCCACGCCAACCCCGCAGCGACAAGTTCTGTTTTACACAAAGACGAAACAGAAAAGACCCCTGGGTCTCAAGAGGAACTCTGCCACCAGGTTGCATGACCATTTTGAACTAAGCGGGGGTTTCTGCAGATGGTGCTTTTGAATTCTGCAGACCAGTGATCCTCAAGAAGCATCAGGGCAGCACCTTAGGATATGTGTAACTATGAAGCGTTGATGAAGTGGTCGACAACAGGGAAATCATAGTGAATTCATCATTTGTAATGCAACACATGAATACTCATTAGTAAGCAAATCATAAACAATTATCAAAGATGAATGAGATAAACATACACCTTTTATAAGGTGTATGTTAATGATTGACAAACAAGTTTGTGATAATAATGTTTTTTTAAACATTTAATTATTCTTTAATTAATCGTAGTTATTTGCTCACATGGAGACACTGGCCTTCAAATGCTTAAGTCTAGTTACCAATGGGTGTCACTCACGCCACACCTGCTCAAACTCAGATGGCTAAACTTTTCAATAATCTGTCAGAGTAAAAGAGAGACCTGACCTACTGGGTTGGAATGGAGCAACAGGCAGCACAGAGAGGTAGAGGAGGAGGAGGAGGAGGAGAATGTGCATTTATGTGTAGGCGGAATAAAAAGAGGAAGACAAGCTAATATTTCAAATGAATTTGTGCAAATTTAGTTGATCACGTAATTAAGCATGGGTTGGTCATGAGCGAAGCTGGCAAAAATGATTATCGCACCGATAAAAGAAAAAATCATTTTGTACACTTGAATATGAAACATGACTGCATGAGGCCAGAAAATAGATATTGTAATTTGTGTGTTTTTTACTTTTCATTAATCGCATCAGTTGGAAGTCATTGCCCAATAAGTCTGATTAATATACGGCCTGTGTGAATCATTTTGATAGAGAAAAGTCAGCTTTGAGTAAAGACAATATGATTTTGAATGAATGGCTTCATTTTGCAAGGGATTTGTAGACTGGGTAGCCCGGCCCATTCTGCCGGCGGTTCGTCCTTCGGAAGGGTCCGTTGAAGAGCAATACATTTCTTTCTGTTTCCGATACGTTTTTGCGGGAGCCAATCACCAAGCTGGCTTTACCCCTGGCGCGCTATCTGCTGGTTTAACCCAATGACGACAGGGAAGTGACGGCAAGCAGCCAATTGCGTACAGAGCATGGACAGGTACAGAGTCATTTGTACTCGGCCCATTGATCCCGCTAGCCTGGTCCTACCAGACCATCGTACGACGTACTTCATTTCATTTGTACAGAAGGTCTGGAACTGCTCAATTGACAAACGTTCAATCACTTGGAAGCGGGTGTCTGTAGAAGTTTTAAAATGATTGGATCTGCCCAGTGCCACTCTGGATCTGCGATAACCAATCGCATAGCGTTTGGTCGTGACGTGTGTCATGCGACGGGACCGGCCGGAAACTACGTTGCGCGCACGCGTAGACTGTACGCAAACAAAACAAGATGAAGCGTGAAGATGTCTCTGAACGATAGCTGCAGGTTTTGTTTATCTGATTTAAGAGTTCAAGGAACAATTGTACATTCTAAATTAATATTCGATAGTAAGGACAGAGATAATGTTTGTGGTCAACTTTTATTTAGCAGGTGCATGTGCAGTTTTGTCGAATTGCACAAATTACAAACACATTTACAAAATATGTACAACTGACACCAACCATGATCCTGCAGAAGTACACAGAGGGTTTAAGTGTTCTGATCACAAGCATCACCAAATTTACTGTTCAGACTCAGAGCTACTGACACGGCTCATGAGTGCATCTTCAACATTGTCAAAGTAGTTACTGTAATAGAGATCTGGGTCAGTTAAATACCTCTCTGAATCATATTGCAGATCCCCATCAATATCCCCCAAAACATCACTGATGATAATTAAAATCTCCTTCACTTGGTCCTCCATAAGTGCAACAAGAGGGGAGACGACAACAACTATCGGGTTAGCATTGCTAGCGTTCGCCTTAGCTAACTCCTTTACCACTAACGGAGCCAGCTGGAAAATCTAACTTTTCCCGAACCCGGTGGGGAGAAGCGCCACAACATCATGGCCACCAACAAAACTCAGCAAAGCTTGTTCTTGCTCCGGCTTTAATTGATCGATTATCGGCAGCGATCCCACAACAGACCGAATAGCTTCTCTCGTATCCTTCTCCATTGTCTTCCTCTGACAATTGAAACTGGCGCGCGACCTAGACGTCATCGTTCTCAGCCACTCCCTCTGTTCGCTGATTGGACCGCCATAAATCTGGTTTCCATGGAATGCATTCATATTAAGCAGACCCAGACCTAGTACTGAAGTGAAATGAAAATTGAGCGGAAGTAGGTAGGTCGGCGGTGCCAGGCTATGATCACGCCGCTTTTGCTGTAGAAAATGACAGCAGCTTCCCCAGACCAACGTGCAATCTACGATTGAGCTGAGCTTGGTCTGGCATTAGCCAGGCTAAGGGATTTGTGTAATTTTGCAAAAGTTTGACTTCTGCTCTGCTTTGTTTGTGAAATTGACATTTGACTGTTATACAATACAACAGGGCCACATATTCAGACAGAGACACAGAGACTGGCTTGGGTCAGATCTTTGCTACGGATGGCCCACGCAGAGCCGGTTCCTCTTTCAAAGGGAGAAGTTGACAAGGGTTTATAATGCTCTTCCTTGGCTAGTCTCCATGTTTCCTGTCCGAGCGCAGATCAGGCGCTCAGGAACGACTCTGGCCTATCAGAGCAGACTGATGCAACTCACTGTCATACCCCAACCCCCAACCCCCCCACCTCTTTCTATCGCTGACAGACTTTCTAACCACCTTAACCTCACATTTCCCTCATCAGAGTCTGGTTGTTTCTGCAGATATGTCTGTCTGCTATTGTTTTCAATAGTTATCACTGCACATTCAAACAAACACAGATTTGTGTGTTTGTATGATTGTGTTCATGTTTTATTTGCAATGCATCTGCTAAACAGCAGAGGTGTCAAAAGTATTCACATTCATTACTCAAGTAGAAGTATAGAGCGTTTAAAAATACTTCTGTAGAAGTTGAAGTATCAACTCAAGCTTTTTACTTAAGTAAAAGTATAAAAGTACTGGTTTCAAAACTACTTAAAGTATTAAAGTAAAAGTAATGCAAGGAAAAAATAATGCCATTAAGGACAAAAGCGTAGGTCGTGCCACAGGGGCCTATAGAATTACAATCAGCTTTTTTTGCCAAGTATGCTTACACATACAAGGAATTTGGTCTCTGCATTTATCCCATCTGTGAATTAGTGACACACAGCACACCTCTATAGCACACTGCCCCACTTCCCCCGAAAAAACATTTTTCTAAAGGCCATCTAATGACTATAATATTAATGTTGAAAAAATTGGGATGCACCTGTTTCAGACACATTTATACTCATTGAAAATGAACGCAATTAGTACAATGCAAATACATTAAAGAACCATATATGTGTACTGAATGTAGACGGGCTATGGTCATGCGCAGGTGCCATGTATCGCGTATAAACCAATAGGGTGTCAGAATGGTATATGTTTCTATTCTCATCCAACCAATCAAATTCACTCTATCCGATGGCGCAAATTATCTGGATGTTTTTTTTTTTGAACGCCGGCGGAATAAAAACAAGCCGAAATTAAATAGGAGTAACGAGGCCATTTTTAAAAAGTAAGGAGTAGAAAGTACAGATAAGTGCGTAAGTAAAAAGTAGGCTGAAAAATAATTACTCCAGTAAAGTATAGATACCCAAAATTTCTACTTAAGTAAGGTAACGAAGTATTTGTACTTAGTTACTTGACACCTCTGCTAAACAGTGGCAACTGATGATAGGTTATGTATACAACATGGTTATGCATATAATGTGTCTATATTTCATGTAGAAAAGTGTGTTTGTGTGTCTGTGTGTGTGTTTGTGTGTGTGTGTGTGTGTGTGTGTGTGTGTGTGTGTGTGTGTGTGTGTGTGTGTGTGTGTGTGTGTGTGTGTGTGTGTGTGTGTGTGTGTGTGTGTGTGTGTGTATGTGTGTGTGTGTGTGTGTGTGTGTGTGTGTTTGTGTGTTCGGTGTCTGTGTGTCTGTGGTTGTGTGTGAGTCCAGGTCTGTGATTGTGTGTGTTCGCATGGCAGTGCGGTGTGTGTGCAATCTGTGCGTGTAGCCGTTCTTCTGTGTTTAAATATAAGCGTTCTTCATGTCCGAGGATGTGGGCTGCGTCTCCACCTGCCTGCCCATTATAAGTGATCTCAGGACTTCCCAGTTCCCCTCTCCAGGGGCCTATTCTCATCTGTACTCTACAGCTCCCCAGAGTACAGCAGAGAGCAACAACACCTACAGAGAGCGTGTTGCACAATGCAATCTCTGCACGGCAAATGAAAACCATTCAACCCCTGTTTTTTTATATGTGTTCCCCTTGTGACTAGGATCGGGCCCTCTAAAACACATTTAAATGTTCTCGCTGGACTTTTAACAATTCTTTGTTCAAATCAACTTTATTTCTTTACTTGTGGGTTAGTTAAAATTAGTACTACTGAAACAAGTTCTACTCTCTTTTTTTAATTGATCATAACTCATATAACCAACCGCTTATACCAACATTTAAAAAAGAAAGTCACAAGCCTTTAAATTTGTCTTTCACTATTGATTTATACTTCCTTCAAGTGATGAATTCAGATAAGTGTGTATGTTATGTGTAAAAGAAGAGCAGAGAGCTTCCCAGCGTTGAAGTGCTTGTTACATGTTGTAATGGAGTACTGTAGGAAGCCTCAGACTGACACCACAAGGAGAGGTGTTGCAACACGAATATGTCTACTTTGCAGACGCGCAAAATGCATTAAAAAAAAAGAAGCGCGTACCTACGGGGCACTCTGAAAAACAACATGCGGGCGTTTGTATCTAAGAGAAAGAGAAAGGTAAATGAGAGGGACTGATTAGGGTGGCAGCAACGCTGACCATAATTGATCCTTTCATAAGTTCATTGAGAAACTGTTGAAAACAACATGATTTGTTGAGCGGATGCTCCTGATCTGTAGTATTCTTTACGGGCCAAAATACATTATTCTCTGCCAAACACAGACGCACACACATACAGGGACACAAGCACACACACAAACATTAACTGGCACAAACACAGACAAACAAACACACAACACACACACACTGGCACACACACAGACAAACAAAAAAACACACACATATACATAAACAGTCCCGCACGCACATAAACACACATACAAACACACACACCTTCACACACACGGACACACTATTTTGTCCAGCAATTTAGGATAACAACCTTTTAACCAAAAGGGTCGTAGGTGAACTGAGAGTTTGTGTGTGCGTGTGTGTGCGCTCCACTGTTTTAGCACCCCAGCTTTACTGCGTGTTCACATTACACCTGGAATTCCAGTGAAGCAACCTTCTATTGGGATTGACAACGCCGTGACTCGCATATTGGCCACGATGTAACACAATATTTTCGCTTTTACTTCCAACTCATTCTAAGGGGATGTCCAGCCGCCCCCAAGAGCGCGTGACATCCTGCTTTTGCTTTCAGTTGTCATATATTCATTTCATCATCGCAATGCAATGGCACCAAATGTCAATCATAATCACGGCCGATGATTCACTCATTCATTATCTATGGATTTCACAATCTAGATCAGGGTGCCCCAACTTGCGTCCGCCATAGGGGAAGATCAGGTAGTTCTACCCAGAGGGGCATCTATCCAGAGGGGTAGATGGAACCAATCCCTAAAACACCACCAATAGGAACCTCTAACTGTTACCATAACCGAAAACCAATCCCCAAAACCCAAACCCTAACCCCTTACTCTAAACTGAAAACGTAACCATAACCCCAATAGGCACCCTAGGGCAACATATAACCCCAGCTAACTACACAGGCAGTGCTCTCTTTTAACCCAGGTAAACCTTTCAGTCACATGCATAACACTAGCAAACTTGCCCAGGTACACTTTGTTGTTCTTAATTCAAATTTTCTTTATCAGGAACTATGACCATAAGTATAATTCATAAATAATTGATATCTATAGTTATGAATTTTTGTAACAGCAAGTAATGGTGACAAAGGTATTAGAAGTTTTGTAAAGAATTTATTAAGAAGTTCTGAAGTTTATGAAAGCTACATAACAGGAATAAGGAGAAAGTAATCGCCAGTAGCCAATACAGATAGTAAAACCTATCTGTAGTGGTTTCATTGCAGATTAATAAACAACTTTTACAAACATTTACTACACTCAAACATATAAAAATATAAAGTGTATGTGATTCTGACCATAGTCAATTACCTCCCTCTTTACAGTAAAATGTCAATTTGACATGCGTTTCACGAACACAGTACAAAACAAAGATGAGATGAGAGAAACGCATTCAGACTTAGAGAACAAATTCCTCATGAAATCATAATTACAATGAGTTCGGGGGAAAGAGCAGTACCTTCTACGATGGGAACAATGTATATCCACAACCACCGTAGTAGCAATAATGTACCGGGGTCTGTTGAGACAGTGTGTTCATGAGCTTAAAGCCCGGAGCTCATGCGGTAATGGTCATGTTGTCCCTGTAACAGTCTGTCCTCTGGGGGGCGCTGTAGCTGCACAGGTCCTGGTAGATGCGTGCCATCTGGTCACTGGCCATCTCGTCTGACATCTCTACAGAAGGGCTGTGGTTGTAAGACTGGACAGCCCGCATGTTCACAGCCTCAAGAAGCTGCTGACAGTTCATGGCGGTGATCTGAAAACACACAAGATGTTTGGAAACATTTTGTGGTTTTGTCGCAGTCGTGTTAACTTCTGTGAAGGCTTTTCAAAAGATTGTTACAAATATGCGACCTATTGATGAATAGGTTGCATATTTGTTATTTTTTTCCTTAGGCACTGGCTAGCATCACTACTTTTATGACGGCACTGTTGTTTGGTCAGCCGCACGTTATTCACCAGCCACATGATGAATCATGTGATCGACGTTAGTGGCCTTACCTGGACCAGGATGAGTTTGTTCTTGGCGTTGCTGAGGTCATGTAGTTCCTCCCCGAAACAGAGCGTCACCGTGGGGTCAGGTGCGGGGATCTGGCCTTCCTGGTGCAGTTGAAGAGCTGAAACCAAAACTCTTTCATTTTATAGAATGCTTACTCTTTTTTGCACCCTATACACATTTTTTTCTTTGTAGGTCAGCAGTTGAGGTGGTTGATGCTGAGTCTTCAAATACATTGGTAGAATGAAGTACATAAATAAGCAAAAATTACTGATGGGATAATCATTGTGGGAAAAAAGATTATGGTCTTTTGAGCCTTTTGTTTGTTGAGTTAACCAAGAGTTTGAAAAGATGTCACAAAATGTAAAAAAGGATGTAAAAGTTTGAATTTACAACACGGTTAAAGGGAGTTTTATAAAAAAGATGTTACGTTGACTCTATGATACTCAATGATTGAGTATGTAACTCTTTTAAACAACTCACCATTATAAAACACATACCTGATATATTTAACTCCCATAAGACCAAAAGACAGAATATTTACATAGGAAACTGACCGGTACACTAATCTTCAAAAAAAGATTTTTATATCCAAATTGCTGAATACATCAACAGTTGTTTTTCTGCTTAGTAAAAGTACAATCTAAGGCTAGCATTGCCTGTCGCCCGCCCTGTTGCCTTCACTGCGATGCTTATCATCCCCTCTATTCTTACAGGGAATCAAACACGTGTCAGGGCCTGGCTCTAGACGTATCCAAACGCTACGAAGGCTCACCGTGCAGGAAGCGGCCCGTGTCGAAGATCTTCACCACGGCGTCCCTCTCCAGCTTGCAGGTCACGGGGCCGTGGTGTTGGCCGTGCTCCCCGTGGCCACTCCAGAACACCCGGCTCTGGCAGAGCCTCTTGATGAAGACGCCCTCGCGGTTGGCCCGCACCAGAACGCCCCTCTCCAGGTGGCCCAGCAGCTTGCAGGTGACCTGCCGCTGGCGCTCGTTGTCGATGAGGTCGGCCGGCGGGAAGTGCACGCTCTGCATGGTGTCGGAGCTGTAGCCGCGGGCGACGGCGCGCTGCTGGGGCTGCACCGGGGAGATGCGGCAGCCCTCGGGGTGGGAGGTCACCGTGCTGTGCATCAGTTGGCCCCCGTAGTAGAAGGAGATCATCATCTGGGAGAACACTGTTGGGGGTGAGAGAGAGAGAGAGAGAGAGAGAGAGAGAGAGAGAGAGAGAGAGAGAGAGAGAGAGAGAGAGAGAGAGAGAGGGAGGGAGGGAGAGAGAGAGAGAGAGAGAGAGAGAGAGAGAGAGAGAGAGAGAGAGAGAGACAGGTAATTGACACAGATCTATCATTAAATCAGTTTCAATTAAGTCAAATTGGTGAATTACATTCCAATCTCAAATAAAAAAATATTCAGATCCATTTTGATGTTTACTTTTTGCTATCAACCATGGTAGAAACCACCATACCCGGTGTGACGTTAATGGACATGTTTTGTAATGCAACATCATTTAAATACCTGAGCTGAACCTGGCAGGTAAGGGAGTGTGGTGCAACGGAAAGACTGTTGGATGCAGAGAAGCAGGGGAACAAACGCAGAAGAACACCGTTACTGTGGACGTATTTACACTGGGTGTCCAGGCGACCTCGATCGCTTGCAGTCAAACAAAGCTATTCACGCCACATCATCAGAAAGCTAATGCCTTTCTGACCATGTCTCACGAAGAAATTATCGTCTTGGTCAGCAGTGCGACAGGATGTTAGCCAATTCCTCCATTGCAGAATTCATTGGTCAAGTAAACAACTGTGTGTGTTTGGCCGTGTCATTGAGCTTTTCGCTGCGGTTACTTTTCAGACACTTGGGTTTAACTTCCTCGAAAAGTGAACTAAAGGAAACTAATCTAAAGATAGAGGATGGGAAGATTATATGATAGACCATGATGTTTGCATTTGTGTGTGTGTGTGTGTGTGTGTGTGTGTGTGTGTGTGTGTGTGTGTGTGTGTGTGTGTGTGTGTGTGTGTGTGTGTGTGTGTGTGTGTGTGTGTGTGTGTGTGTGTGTGTGTGTGTTTTTGCATGCGTGAGTGTGTTTGTGGTGCATGTGACTGGTGTGATCCCTTACCGGGTATGCTGCCATGTGACCAGTACTCAGGGCTGGCTTGGACGTTAAAGCCATCCTCCTGGGGAGAGTAGCTTCTCTTGATGGCTGAGGGGTAGTCATCAGTGGAGGCCTGCAGGCCAAGGATAAACGGCCTTTAGATACTTTTTCTAATCTCCACAGCAGACAGTTGTCACTCAACCAAAAGTTGCCATCGACACCTTTGACTTTTACATTACAGAGTTTGTAATTGAATTGTGAGGAGGACATTTAAGTGACAAGAGATAGTGGTGGGATTGTGAAAAGGAAAAGAGAAGATAGGGGGAGTGAAGTGAGGACGGGTGTGTGTGTGTGTGTTTGCGTGCGTGTGTGTGTGTGTGTTTGGGGGGAAACCCTCACCACTTTGATCAACTCCTCTAGCTCTGCAGAGCTGCAGTCTAAGTCAGCGATGTCGCCAGCTGTCGTGACCATCGCTGTGGTTTTACCGACTGGACAAGAGAACACAATCCGTTAGTCTCAACGCCAGTCTTGTTAGTCTCACTTTTACAACACACACTTTTACAATGCAATGGGTGCATCATGCACGGTGTTGATTATAGGATAAAGGTTACCACTGGTCTTGGGTGATGCTCGGAGGGAACACATTATGAAAACATGATCCAATGGTAGGGGTATTAGTATTAAACCCTATGAAACTATACTTCATGCATGGGTAAGCTGCTGACTCCTTTCACTAGTTTGCTAACCAACCATGTAGGCAATATGCCTGTAGTAGCAAAGCAGGGCGAATCAAACCAGCAATCCCATGCTACATTTCCTTCTCTGTCTCTTTCAACACGCTTCTCTTTCAAAAAGCGCATACAAATATATATATATATAGTACGTTTTTATGAAATATTTCCACCCCAAACTCACGCTTCTGTTCCTCTTCAGGGACAATGCGGTAGACCTTGTAGGGCTCTGAGATGTCCAGTTGTGACCTGTCCGTCACCTCCTCAAAGTCTGGGCTCTTGTTCAGGGCACAGCGGAGCCTAGTTTTCCAAGTAGCAGGCTCAGCCTTCTCCCCCTCTTTAAACTTGCCCTTAAACACAGCCCAGGCCTGGAGGAGAGAAGAAAAGACATAAAGAAACAAGAATCATCAGAACCAGAAAATTCGATATCAGTTTAAAATCAAAATTTAAAGATAATGGAATACACATGAAGTAATCATTTTCGATTTAAATAGTTTTTGACAGGTGGTTGTTCAAACATTATTTCAGTATTTGAATGCTCCAGACAGCGATCTTCCTATCCTGCAAGTCTAATGTTAAACTGAATTGGTTGGGTACAGTTCACTGTGCCAACACCATTTATAACACAGTAAATAAACTAACTTGATGTGTATTTCAGTGCAGAAAGGGTCACACAATCGCAGTCTTTGGTCTATGTTTAATGTCTATATTTTAAGACTTTGTAGCGCTTCCGTAGTATTTGCTCAAGGCCTATCTGTTTCAAGGTGAGGTAATCATTTTCAATTTTACTCTTGATTATCCTGTGCCAATGGCACTTTTCTAATGTGTAAAGCTTTTGAAATATAGCCAATAACCAATACAATACAATACACTAATACAATCAATGAATGCTTTATATTTAACCATTAAATCGGCTCTGTTTATACATTTTTATAATAAGCTATGGAAAAGTTGTGTGAAAAAGCAACATCATGTTTTCTTTATTTTAAATATGCCTGCCTATAATATCAGATTGAGGGCCAGGCAGTAGACGAAAGAGGGCCATCAAGTTTTAGTTAGTAAACGTTTGGATTGTCTGCTTAGGTACCTGTTGGTGGACATGCATAGCCTATGATGAAAATAAGGCCTGCATAAAAAGTTTCAAAATGTAATAAGGCATCATCGAACCTTGAAGATGGAAGCATCGACCTCTTGGTTATAATCCTGCTTCCCAGCATGCTTCCATGGGATGCGGAACATGGTGAGGCTGTCATCCTCCCACTCAAGCCCCGAGTACTGTCCGCTCTTGATCTGCTCAATCAACCACTGCTTCAGTCTTCGTCCTCCCGTGTTCGACATCTTGACCTAGGAATACAACGTCGTGGAGTTATTACAATATTTTTTTTTTGTTACTGCCAGCTGGCATAAATAAAATCCTCTTCATGCCTTTCGAAAGGAAAGTATTGCACTTAATTGTTAAACCATATTATGCCAGCTGTCCTGTAGCAATTGACTATCAATCTCAATCAATCACAGCAATGTGGTGAAAAAGGTGAAGGTGAAACTACACTAAAACTCAAATCGAAATAATAAATCCAACGGGTTTTCAACTTACTTTATACCCACGAATTATTTCCAGCTCCAGACAGATGACACCTTTAACCTCATTTAATGGAATGGGCTTTATTTCAAACTGTCGATCAATGTATGAGCTGCGTGATAACCTATTCAGCAAGACGATTGGCTGACTGTCACAAATTATATCCAATGAGGAGCGACTAGATACACTAGGACCGCCCCTTTCCGGATCAATTCAATCTTTCTTTTAACAACACAAATTTACAAGAAATCGCTTGGAAGATATGATATCGACTGTTGCCTCCCACGCGGAAAGTTTGTCAGTATATAATCCAGGTGTACAAGATCATGATATAATCTTATCACCAATCATCCTTTTATATATTGCCATAAACGATCTTCTGGACTTTTCCACACTATAAACCTATAATGAGAGCTTTTTATTGTCCTACTGCTTCCCCTGCCAACGCTTACGAACACCAACTTACTACACAGAGGCTACTGACTATATCATTTACTATACCGATAATTATGAACATGCTCATCAAATTATTATAAGTCAATAAATGTTTACATTTCACCAGGCAATAAACAGGGTCATCATAATAATGCCAAAGCGTCAACTGTACGTGATCCCACTCAGTGCTGTAGAGTTCCTTAAGAATTTAACAATAAAGTGAGGCAAAAAAAATTATGCACATAAAGAAACTGAAAACTGGGATTGATGTTACGTGAGGGGCATTCGATTTCAAACTGTATGGAATACAAACCTATATTGGGAAGAAAGTGAAAGCACATCACATGATCCCTCCTGGGACTCGGAACAAGGCCAACCCGCTCATATTTACTTTGCTCAAATCAAATATTGATTTAGCATACACTAATTTTACTGACACACACGCAGGCAGGCTCTCAAACACATACAGCTACTGGGAAATTAACATCGAACCCAAAGAATAAAAACCAGCAGATTAGGATTGAATATTTTATATTTGTAATAACTTTTGTCAATAGCATTTTTTAATACAAGTTTGAATCCTTTTTAATAGAAAAAATAAAAAAGCAAATTGAACCACCATTTTTTCAACAAATTACTTCATACAATTAAAATACACAATCAGGACGATTTGAAAGGCTCTGGAAAACAAATATCCATTGTTACTAATCCCTTAGATACATAGTATTCAGCTCCTTTTGAACATCAGCACAATTAAAAGCTTTTTGAAGGATTACATCACTTTAAAGCACAACGAAGAGAAGACAGATAAACTTTGAACGGAATGTATGTTAAACCTTTAACAATGAGGTTTAAAGGCCTATGATGAGGTCCTTATATATATAAACAAGTATATAAGGTTTAAGAGTAAGGCTTTGGTCAGTATTCATGTTGGTCGAAATCGACTTCCTGGTTTTTTTAAGCTACCACAAAACACGGGGCTCATACGCAGTCCGCACTGTTGTCCCTCAAAGCGTTCAGGTTACCCGTCTTAATCCTGAACGTGGTTCCTGGCGGCCCCTCCGTGATGGTAGGGGCCAGAGGATCAGCTCCTGGCGCCGCCGGGCCCTTCGCCCTCGTCGATGGGGTCACTGGCCAGAGAGGGGCCAGCTGTGTCGTCCTTCCTCCAGCTGTGGTCCGGCGTGGCCCTCCCCGCCGCCGCCGGCCGCCGCTGCTCTGCTAGCTGCAGCAGCGCTCCCACCTGCTCCTCGTCCTGAGCCGGGCCGGGCCGGAGGCTGTCCCGCAGCCAAGCCCGGTACTGGGGGCCGCAGGGAGGGGGGTGGTCGGTATGGAGGAACATGCCGTTACTTTTACAATCCATAAACCGTATTACTCAAACCGATGGGTACAATGATAATTATTATTTGTTATATAATAAATGTATGAATTGATTAGTTCATACTGAAATGGAAGTTTTAGTTTTTTTTTAGAGATTTAGCAGAGATACATATATTTGGCGTACTACAATGTAATAACCTATAGATAAAATCTGCATTATGATTAAAATTCAATGAAATGACAAGGATGCATATTAGATATTGCATGATTGAAGGGGGTCGTTTTGTATCCTTTTTTAGATGGAAAAAGAAAAAAAGAAAGCACCCATCGCCCTGTTTTTGTTCATGTGCCCATTATAGATAGCAACATCTTGTAGCTGCTGGACACGCTTTTACTTTGAAACACACCGATTTGTGGCTCTAAAATGAACATAAAGGCATATCATATTAACATTGGTGAGAATTGCTTACATTCAGCCCGATAGTGTTGTCTCAGCCAGTCAACAGGGTACAAAATACGAGCTATGGTGGGTCTGTGAATATATATTCTGCCAGTATGACTAAACCCTAAAAAAGCTAACCAAAGCCAGCTGATTTCCCCACAGATTGTCAGAAATCGTGCCGCTACATCTACCCAACAGAAAAAACTGAAGTTATGATGCAAGGTGGTGACAGCCACACTGAACACGTGACAGTTAATGCAATCCCAGCAAATCCCCTCCAGTTCCCTTTACTCGCTGAGACAACTCGGCCAGCAGCTATTTAGCATGTTTAATTGGTATTGTGACACAAGTGAGTCACTTGTGTCAAAGTGATTCTAATCTATTTTATTTAAAGGTACAATTTATAGTATGGGTGAATTAAGCATAATTTACTGTAGAACAATGGATTAAGCGGTATTTTCAAGTGCCCATATTATTTGCAAATATTATTTGCTATTTTTCATTCATGAACAATGCAAGGTTATGTATTGTATTCACTTGAAATTTGCCCTTGTTTTTCTGAATTAACAAGTTTATTATCTCAGAATTCTGAGGAAAGATTTCATGGCAAAAAATGTTTTTCTGAATAACGAGATACCTCAAAATCGCAGGATAAGCACTCATTCAGCTAAGAGCTAAATTTCATAGAAGCCAACATGTCCTGCCTGTTTAAGCAAGTTTTATTTTGGTTTATTTTTTAGACAATAGGATATCGACCCCCTACCTTAAGTTACCTTTGGAGGGTAAGGCTGATTAGCAGAAGCAACCATACTTCATGCAGTCCCATTCATCCAGAAAAACAGAGCAGATATTTTTTTATCCATTAAACTTTTCTCTGAATGCTGAGATAATTACGACGTTAATTCAGAAAAAAAAGAGCTGAATTCATTTTCTCAAGTGAATGCCTTAGGCTTCCGTAATTATAGTGTGCACGTGGTATCAATATGAATAAGCACGTAACTCTTCAAAGTGAAAGTAGAACCACTGAACGCTCAGCCATAGGGGTGTAACGATTCACGATAAGAATCTGTAACCGGTTGGATTACCACAGAAGCGACTACATTGATACATGGGCTCCTGAATCGATTTAAAATGACCAAGAATAGGTCGATGCGCAGATTTAAACGTTGCGAATCGGTTGAATGAAGCTTGAGCCTGATATTAAAGGGTAATTCCGGTGTAAAATGGATTTGGGATATGTTTTGTATGATAACGAGTTGAAACTTTCGTTTTGGAGCACAAAAAACGCATATAGACGCTTTCTTCAGTTGGCTGTTTTAAGCCGATTCTATCAAAACCCTATAAACTTGGAACGATGGGGGCACTGGTTATGGTAAAAACTAAATCGCTATTTTAAACCACTTAAAAGGCTAAAAGTAGCCCGACAATTCTTTGGTAGTATAATAAGGGTCTTAACATATAAAACGAGGCCTTGAGAACTTTGTTAGTGTACAGATTGTTTATTAAAAAGGACATTTTATACACACAATACCATCAGTAGATCACCCGTCTACGCCATTTTGTTTTTATGACTCGATAAGTAGATTGGAGAACACAGAGCTTGCGTGTTGCTGACGGATGTCACAATCTCTGTGTTCGTCAATCTACCTATCGAGCCTTAAAAACAAAATGGCATCGACATTTATAGCGTTTCGATAGAATCGGCAAAAAAACAGCCAACTGAAGAAAGCGTCTATATGCGGTTGTTGTGCTCCAAAACTAACGTTTCAACTCAACAAAACATATACCAAATCCATTTTACACCGGAATTACCCTTTAAGACCGCATTGTCAACTCATTTCATTCCATTTCCATACGGATCTGAAAAAAAATATTTAAGGAAGTGGGCGGATCCGTGTGTGTTTGTGCGCGTCTCTGCATCTCGCTAGCATGGAACAACTGTCGGAGTTGTGTGCAAGCGAAAATCAGCCATATTAAAAATAGAACAATGCAACATGTCCGAAAACAGTGAAATGATTTTCGGTGCACCAGCGAATCGGAAATCAAACGTGTGGAACACCTTTGGGTTTTCTAAGAAGGAGGGGAATATTGACAAAAGCCTCGCTCATCGTTAATTTGTGTTTTCTTCGACCAATCACATTGCTACAAATGAATTATTTTTATCGACCAATCAGTTCGCTCAAATTCTTAGAGCAATCTGATTGGTTGAAAAATGTATATATCTTGTGTACCATAGCCATGTAACTAGAGACGTGCCAGCATGCTTGCGAGGCATGAATAAAGGATCACCGGTGAGGTTTAGGACCCTGCCGCCAACCGATGATTCCTATTGGCCGATGTACCGCTGTCGGTGATGACCCATTTCAGTCATTCATTCATTCATTCACTGTGTGGCGCGTGTACCTCAGAGACGCTGGTCGTCTGGTACTCCTGCAGCTGCTGCTGGAAGCCCGCGTTTGGACCCACAAAGGGGCGGACGGCTTTCACGGCGGTCAGGCACTCCTCCCAGCCATAGGGTGTGACCGTCATCAGGTAGGCGACCACTACGGTGGTGCTGCGCGACACACCTGCCAGGCTGGGGGAAGAGTACAGTATCCACTAGGGTTGGGCAATCGTCTACAAGCTTCCATCGTCCGATAGCACCCCCTAGCAATCGCCGATTGTCGATTCTATCGGGGGGGGGGGCATCTTTATAATAATTTTATAATATTAATTATTTATAATAATTTATCACTTTGAAAAAAAATCGCGTTTTTATTTTTCGATTTTTTTCTTAAAAACAAATACGATGGTCTTCCCCTTGGACCAGCGTGAGCCGTGAGCCTCCGCTGATTTAAGTTTCGATGCGTCGGCGACGGCGGCACTGTCATGATGACACACGCTGATGACACACAGCTCGTAGCTGTGTTCGAAATCGTTCCCTATCACGGATATAGTGCACTATATAGGGTGCTCGCTATTTTGTAGTGTTGTTCGAATTCTCACTGGTTAATTTCATGCCCTATATAGTGCACTTAAAATACCCAAAATGTGAGTGTACATATGATGTTCCCTACGTGTTACTCCCGAAATGGTATATGAACTACTACATATACCACAATGCAATGCAGTCGTGTTTTTCCGGAGGAGAAGAAGCTCAATAACCGCAAGCGGTGAAAACGACTACATTTAATGATGGAGTCTCCGGCTTTCGTTTAGAAATATCAACAATTTATTTGGGATTTAACAAGAAAAGGAAACATTCAAAATTAATAAGAAAAACCTTGTTCAAGGAAATGTAACATTCAACATCAATACAACCTCCAGCTTTCCTCTAGAGTGCCCGGTTTGTTTACACAATCTGGGCGCATCTGTCTGCGTCACACAAATACCCGGCGCATTTACTGACGCAAATGACGTTTAGAAATGTTCAGCGTAGTGTCCGAATTCTCGTTTGTTCGTTCCCTATGTAGTGCACTATATTATGAACACTATAGGGAATAGTGAGTGAGTGAATAGGGAACGATTTCGAACACAGCTCATGTACCACAGCTGTGGGAAATGGTGCAGCGGGGTGTGATGTCATTTCGTCGTGCGAGCGGACCGGTAGGTTTCGAGCCCGTCCCCTCTCCTCTCGCAGCAGTGAGTGAATACGGCAGGTCAGCGCTACATAGTATGTTTTCCACCGGTGCCAGTTAATTTCAATTACAATTTGCGGGGCTTTTTAAGTTGAAAAAATAGCTACCACAGCGCTTTAAAAAAACACAAAAAAAAACCTTTAAATTATTAAAATATAATTATCGCCTTTTTATCGGCTACTTGAGACGATCGACGATGGAATCCATCTATCGTCGATAGTCGATAGAATCGACTATCGGCCCATCCCTAGTATCCACATTAGACGAGTGAGGGGGATGGGTTGGTTGGACCCTGAAAAGCCTTACTTTGATAATGGGGAGACTTACCAGTGAACCAGACAAGAGCCCCCTTTTAGCCGACACTCATGGATGAAGGCGATGCACTCTTTAAAATACTGTGACCTGAAAACATGAACAATTAGCATGGAGATAACACACACACACACACACACACACACACACACACACACACACACACACACACACACACACACACACACACACACACACACACACACACACACACACACACACACACACACACACACACACACACACACACGTATATTTAGGTATTATTGTGGTAAGTACTGATTTCGAACAAGAAAATCCCTTTTTTGCCAGGTGTTTGAATTAAAAGTGGAGCCTGGAGGATATTTCAGGTTAGAGATTATAGGATATGAAAGAGAACAGAATGAACTGAAACCCTAGAGCCCACCCCCGACTAAGCATCAGCCACATCTCTCTGCATCCTAAAGTGAACACGGCTTCTGGTGAGAGGGGGCCCGCTTTGTTTGGGTTATTTTCAAAATAAGTGCATGTATTCTGCTTTATTTGACTTCAGAAAGACTAAGGTTAGTTCCAATCAAAATAAAACCAATAAGTATCCAGTCGCACTATGAATACCTAAATAAGGAAAAAACATATATTCCTAATAGATATAATAATTGCATCTTGATACAAGCTATAACATAAGCTAGAAGAATCACTTGCGTGCATATCTTGACAAGACAATACACAGAAGACACAAAACAAAAATCTGTTCTTCATGGAAAGGCCAGCGCGTAGCTACCAGGAAACACTGGCGGTGCATTGCACAATGAAGAAGCTGATGGCAGCTAGGACTGTCTCCTGGGGAGTACTGACTGGTTACTCAACAGCCAACAGACTTGTGCTAAAATAGATAGACGCTGCCCTTCTTCCTTCTTCCTGCCATCCAACTCCAACCTCTTCTAAAGATGTCCTCTCAGCACTTAAATCTGTCTTTCTGCCTAGAGGTTTCCGGCCATCTCGTTTCATTTGCAGAATACTGAATCTGGTGTGCATGATATCAGGTTGTAACTGGCCGACGTGAATGTATTCCAGGAGACTCTGATTGCCAGCTAATCATGTCCACGATGCTTTTACTCTGCAGCCATGACCCTTCTGGCTGTGTGACTGGCTCTATCCTGTGCCACGTCACATAGAGTGTGAATGTTTAACCATGCATGACAGAGGGATGATATTTAGTCAAAACATGAAATGCCATTATGAAGCAGTTCTTGTAAGGACGCCTTAAAGTAGACTGAGGACCCTTAAATCATTCTAACAGGTACCACAATCACCATCACAAATGCACAGGGCTCAGCCAAATTAGCCTTGCTGAATAAAGGCGATAAACAAGTTCAATAATGACCCAGCAAATAGCGACAAAACACCATCAAATATTAGATATTGTATATATTTATGAACAGAGATTGAAAATCCGAACCTACAGAGTGGTTACAAAGCATCTAAAAGTCTAGGTTTGTGGTGACAAATTAAGAGAGGGCCGTAAATGTGGCAGCACCTCCTTATCTGATGTGGCAAGGTTGAGTGTTTACATATCTATTTAGCCGTGTGCTGTAGCTTTGGATAACCCCGAAATGATAGTGACAAAGACCGTCGCGCAACACGTTTAAACCTGTGGAAGATTGGAGATTGTTGGAGATTAAGATAAAGGGCCTCTTAACCCAGCCCAAACTATTTCTGAAACTCCACATAAAACAAGGAGATGGACCCAACCCTAGGATGTCGTCATGACGACAACATGCTGTCAGTTGGTCTCAGCCCTCCAATCAGTCACCCCAGAGATTGTGACAGAGGGGTTTTATTACGGTCCTGGGTGGTCGGAGGCCACAGCCAGATGGCACTGCAGGGTTTCCTTCCTCTGCTGCCTGAGGGAACACTCCTTGATTGCGACAGGAGGTCAGACACCCCGCAACCCGGCCCAATCAGCAACGTCCAACCGAAAAGCCCAAACCTCAATCCTCATTAACCTCCGGTCGACCCAAGTCGGTTCCCCGCGCTGCGACTTGCTGGTGCGCCTCATAGGCCGCAACACCCTACGGCGCGCTGGTTCACTCAAGAGTGGACGTAGAGGTGGGTCAAATCCCTTGGAAGCCTCAGCCTCTTCCCCGTCTTTGGCATCACACCCTGTAGATCTAATCGTTCTCTCTTGAGATCATGCTAGCTTATCGCTAGATGCAAAAATAAAAGTGTAAGCTAAATAAGTATGTAATGGAAGTTCAAAGGAGCTGTTCTGATATAGCATGTGCCGCCTTAAAATGGTTAAGGGATTGTTTCATGGATGAGCATTGCTCAGGTGTCTTAAACAACCCAAAATGAGATGGTGCTATAAAGTATCAATACACACATGTTAGTTCTGTTGCCAAAAGCAGCAGCCAAGGAACTGATTGGGCATAGGAGCGTGACCTCTTGTCACCATGACCTCCACAACAAGAGAGAGCCATGGGTGGAGGAACAACTCATAATTATTTCAACAGTGTGTGTCATCTCCTAAAATGACACACACACACGTGTGCGCATTCTCAAACACACGCACACTTTAGGCACTTTGATTATGATGGTATGTACGTACGTATTAATAGGATTAAAAAATGGTTGGCAACCAAATCAATGATTCAACAACAACCAAAAACAACACAACCAAAAAACACAATTTTATTTAGGGTGAGCTTTTTTCATTGATTTCCTAACTGTCGAAGTATCTTATGGAATCGTGACTAATGGAACCGTTGGTCCTGGGCTGTTGTCACGCCCTGGAACCACAGCCAAATGTCCTTCAAACAAATTGAAGGACCAACCAACTAAACCAACTAAACAACATCTGTTCTTAAAAAACGTTTCATTGGTCATTAATCTCTACAACAATAATAAAATTGACTGATTAATTGCATCCCTTTCCGAGGATTATTTTTATTGTGTGTGTGTGTGTGTGTGTGTGTGTGTGTGTGTGTGTGTGTGTGTGTGTGTGTGTGTGTGTGTGTGTGTGTGTGTGTGTGTGTGTGTGTGTGTGTGTTTACCCACAGGTTCTGGCTGGATGCATCAGCTGCATTTATACATAGGTAGGTCTTATCCTGGAACAAGAATAGAACAAGAGAGGCAAAGAACTTAAATTAAACACTTTTTGTTTAATAGTTAAGTCGCTTAACTACAAACTAGGAGGGTAGAAGGTGTACTCATTATGAATATTGTCTGACTAATGGTCGGACTAATACGTCTACATAAAAAAATGAAAGCTACGTTGACAACAACCAAGGTCGAAGATAGTGATGCGTACTTCATATTTAATGAAAAAATTGACCATATGATAAGAGATTTTATGGAACACAGTGCCATTGAGTCCATCATTGTAAATGCAAAATAGCTTCATCTAAGAACAAAGACCACAGCACTTTTATAAATGAATCATCACTACCCCCAAGTGGCTATCAATACTCATTACAACTATCCGATTATTGACAACCTATGGCCAGTTCACTTGAAACATCTAAAAAGAAGAGGTAAAAAGGTTCACCTTCCTAAAAATAGAATAATGTTCTGCAGAGGACAAGGTTTTGACACTTGGTGCTATGCCTCACGAGATGAGACCTCTCACCTCCAACACAGGCTTGGCATTGTTGTACACCGATAGGATATGGGTGATGCCATTCTGAGACAGGCTCCCTCTGTTTTCTGAATCTGGGAGTGGAACGGGAGACAGAGAGAGAGACAGAGAGAGAGAGAGAGAGAGACAGAGATGGAGAGAGAGAGAGAGAGAGAAAGAGAGAGACACACCCACACACACACAAAGACATAATGAGAGACAGCGAGACCCAGAGAGACAGAGAAAGAGACACAGAGACAGAGCAAGAGACAGAGACAGATAGAGAGAGACAGAGACACATACAAACAGACATACAGACAGACAGACAGACAGGCAGACAGATACACAGACAGAGAGAGATCAACTTTAGTACTTTAGCAAATTCCACAACGGTTAATAAAGACTTTTCCAACACCCAGATGACCATATGAGTGCCTCTTTGGGGTCAGGGGGGGGGGGGTTACTGGAGTGTTGATTACTAGAGATCTATTCTCAGCCTCAGTGCATAGGCCCCCGTATACGGTATGGTTGAGGTGGATCCAGGACAAAGAATGGAACGCTATGGTTTTGGTCACTGGATTCCTTTAGCCCTCTTCAGTGGCGGTTCTAGGGGTGGGGTCACAGGGGCCCTGGCCCCTGCTGAAATCTGATTGGCCCCTGACGTGCCCCCCCCCCCCCCCCCCCGTCAACAACCCAGCGCAAGGCCGATACTGCCCCTGAATGTAGCATGTGGCCCCTTAATGGCCCCTGTTTCAGAAAAATCCTAGAACCGCCACTGGCTCTGTTCTTGTGTACTGTGACGTAGGTGGGCTACTGATAATTCAGACAGTCCTCAAACAGAACATGAAAGTCAAAGAGCTGTCTGAAACACAGACATTTTGGTTAAAAATCCGAGATTATTTATGTAAATTATTTAAAATCAACTTTCCTTTAGAACCAGCAGTGGGTCTTCTAGGAAAACAAATAGAGGGAACAACCACAAAAAAAATTCAATATTTATTAGACCTAGCCTTCCTTTCAGCTAAACGGTTAATCCTTATGAACTGGAAAGTGAAGAAACCAAATTGTTTTGATATAGTTAACTGGCAGAAGGACTTTCTGGAACTTCTTTCTATGGAACAAGCAGCTTCTGTCTTGCAAGATTTGGGCAGTGACCACACAGTAGATTCTCTGAGTCAAATCATGTCACTCTTGAAAGAAAATCAAATTGATGAGGATATATCCTGATACAACACTGACAATGATGAGCCATTTTGTTCACTCTTGTTTATTGAATTTTTATTTAGTTATTCACTATTATTGTTGTTGTTATTGGTTCTTTGGTGGTACCTGTCATATTACTCCAAAGAAAGAGGGGGAAAAATGTGTGTGTGTGTGTGTGTGTGTGTGTGTGAGTGTGTGTAGTTGGGGTGACTCATGAATGTATTCATGAACTTTCATTCATGTTTTGTTTTTTGTCTTTGTTTTGTTTTTGTTTTTCTTGCTGTTGTTGTTGTTGTTGTTTTTGTTGCTGTTCCTGTTGTTGTTTTTGTTGCTGTTCCTGTTTGTTATCTTTGTTGTTCATTATGTAAATTAAAAAATATATAAAAAAAAAGAATAAAAAAAAAAAGAGCTGTCTGCGATAGTCTTATCAAATGACATTTGAGATAAGTAACAGCTTTGATTTGTGATTGAATCGGAAACATCGACCCTAATGATGCAAACGTTACATTTGGAACATATTGTCCAAGTTTGAGAAGTTGTTTGGGATGTTACTGTTGTCGCACAAACATTACTTATTATTATACAAATAAAAACTGTAACCCGTGCATAAGAACTTTACCTTATTTATCACTAGCACGTCCATAGTTTTTACATTCCTACAATACGGCCTTTTAAGTATAATCTATAAGCATAACCTGTTTATCATCTATAAACATTTTAAAACCTGCTTAATACAATTAAAAACACTTAAAGTTTAATCTGCTTTTCTTACCTCTTATGTTTCCCAAGTAGAGTCCATCAACCACCTGTGAAAAAGCCATTGCAGTCATATTAGGTTACTGTAGTAACGTGACTCCTCATACAGTGCATACCCATAAGCGTTGGAGCTCTAGCTGTGCCTGTGATACAAGGCACTGCTAACTCCATAAACTGGGTTTAGCTATACTGGCAAAGTCCAGAATGGGCTTAAAGATTTAACGTCCAGGGTCAGGTCTGTGCCAAGAAATAATACTAAGGCCAGAAGTGATGAGGCAAGTTTATAAGGGCAAGGAGGCGTGATTATAAGGGCAATGTGCTAATCAACGGTTGGTAAGGTGTTTTTAATTGATAATTTGAGAGACACTCCTTAATAGCTTGTATACAACTGTAAACTTAAATTATATAAGTATTAAAACCAAACCCAGATCTTTACTTATACCAATATCATAATTCATATGCATACATTTCACCTGCTCTACATATTGATAAGGGCTGGACTAGTTAGTAGATTTGGCAGTGCCCGATAAGGTTGGCATTTATGCAGACGCAGTGTCTGGTCAGGGGGACGGGGAGTAAAATGGCATGTCCTGTAACATCCAGAAAAAAATATTGATAACATTTCTTGTTTTAGGAACATAATACACTTTTTCTTCTCATTTGCCTATTTACTTGTGCCACATGATTCACCTCCTGAAATTGAGTATTTAGGTCCTGTAGGGTAAATACACATTTAGCCTGGCATGACCTTATGGTCGGCCATGTTTTTTCGTGAGTCAACACATCAACGCGACGAAGTAATTGTAACACATTGCCCTCACAATGTGGTGGAACTTCACACGTTACTCAGCATTTACATAACATGTGTTACTAGTCTACTCGCTGCACGACAGTCTAACGTCACGTGATTGATAATAAACCCATGCCCCCGGGTCCAGGCGACCACAACGTTTACTTCATGTCACTTGCGATCACAACATGTGTGGAATACACAAATCCTACCTTGTTCATGCCATTACCCATGTCGACTTCCCAGCGGGGACCCTTCTGTGTTCTGTGCACCGTTGTTGTGGCAATGTATTGCTTGCAAACCTCGATTTTTGCAACAGCAATTCGACCTTTGACGTGGGGAATGCTATCTATTATTGACCCACTGCTGTCTATGTGTTTTGCAAAGCCATTATGCCGTGTAAGCACTCACAATAAACAATATTATGGACAGAGTAGTTCCGTTGCATTGGTCTTCCGGGTACTTTTTGAACAAATCCAGGCGCCGATTCATCCGGTAAGTGACATCACGGCAACAGTGAGATCATTACAGGTTCCGCTTTCATAATCGATATTAGTTACGTACTTAAATTTCTAAATTATCCAGCATTTTAATGATATGATTGAAAAAAAATAAGAATTTCTTCTTGAAAGATTTGTTTAGACACTGAGTTGGGGTAAGCCTAATAACCCGACGGTATTTTTATTTATTTTTTTAAATCATACAAAATAATATCAGTTCTACATTGAGCTTCTTCTAACATGCTAAATATTACTTTCACTTAAAACACTGATCGTAGTGCAAATATGTATGCATGTCATTGTCCATTTGTACAATTGTGATCAAATATAAATAGAGAACAATTTGTTGTATTCTATATGCATACCCTATATGTAAAGTAAAGTGGCCACAATTGACTTGACAACATATCTTGGGGAAACATAGGAACTTTTATTCTCATCTCTAAAATACATAACGACCGTAAGAGGAAGAGGCCTTCCAGAATGCAGAGTCTGAGGTAATTTGAACAATTGATAAATACAGAGATATCTGTTTGGACATATCCTTGTGTCGTCTGTCGTCTTATTTTATAGGGTGGCGGTGATTGATGGTCCCCTTGGGCGATTTACTTCTTCCATTGCTTGTTCTCGTAGTCCCACTGGGAAGAGAAGCCCTCCACTGGGTTGACCCTCATGTCAAGCATCCTCTGAAGCTCCTTCTCCTTCCACTCTTTTTCAAAAGTGTGAGGCACCGGGCCGTACACTGTGGAGAAAACAATGGTCAGCACCACTCAAAAACAGCAGACTCACAGTACAGAAGGCCACGGATACAGCGGCCATTTCTGCAAGAGACGATGCTCAATACAAATCCATTGTTGCTCTTTTGATGAGGCTTGACTCAACAGTGATTGAACTCAATATTTAAACTAGAGGACGAGGCTTACTAGGGTTTACACATACACAACACTCAAAAGAGAGAAATTCAACTAGCGATGGGCAACGATCGTCGAATAGTCACGTAGAATATCAAATAATGAAGGTGACTATCGTTATTTATTACACGGCTCTTATCAATGCTGTTGAACATTTCGTTCACTTGCATGGGCCTTCACAACTTCCGGTGGTGAATAATTCACCGTTGCTAAGCATATAATGACCGCTGTCAAGGAAAGTTGATTTTTTTCTTCCATTGTATCGCTACGGAAGTAGTCTGGTAACTTGTCAACCCCAGCGTCCTCGGTTGCTAAGCCACGTCAATGTCTTATTGGCGGACTATTTCTCTGCTGATCAACACTACGAATGCTGGTAACAAATAAATTGTAAAAAGACACAACGTGTGAAGTTAATTTGGGAGTTTGAGTGTTGATGGCGCAGTTGTTGAAATAAACAGATTGATATCATACAAATCATAGAAGCCTCTCCCTGTGTCATTGTGTATGCATGTATACAAGGTGCGTTTGTGCGATCGGGGTACTTGATTGACCGATTTTTGAATATTATTCGAATACTTCTCAGCAAATATCGAATAGTATTTTTGCCAGAAATGCACATCCCTTATTTCAACCAATCTGCATCACACCTTGGACGTGGTACATTCGTCAATTATTAGATCAATTAGATCTAAAGCTTTATTTGTCCCACAGGTTGCCATATTAGAAAATTGTCTTTGAATGAAGGCAGTCTGTTCTCTAATTGTGTCTTATCAAGTCTTAACAATGACTCAATAATTTTTAATCACAAGTCTTATCAATGACTAAATTGTTTTTGATACACACCGAACTTCCTCTGCCACAGAACCACCAGGCCGGTCAAGCCGAAGAAGAAGAACATCCCCGCGACCACCGACTTCCACTGTGCACTGCCCTGGTTCATCTCAGCAAAGCTCTGATTGAAGCTGATGCGGTACACTGTCAACATTGCACACAAAAACCCATCAACTCATTTATAACAAAACCCATTTTCGTGCACCTCATTGTTGACATTGAAACTTACAAACATCAAATCATCAGAACATCATGCTTTTGTAATGGTTGTGTTTATGACAATAAACCATCTTGAATGGCCTTGAATCTTGAATCAACCATGAAACACATAGGGTTGGATGGGTAGTCTTACGTGCGATCTTCTCCTCATTGGAGAGCGTGGCCCAGGAGCCCTTCTCCTTCTCCTTCAGGGACTTCTGCTCCGAGCTCAGGTCCTGCACATAGCGGATCTCCGGCAGAGGGTTCTCCCGCCGGTCGAAGTAGGCCGGCAGGGCATAGTCATCTACCTTCGCGACTCCTGCATGGCGGGGAGAATACTAAAGGAGTCAGGTTCGGCTAACTAGCTATAGTCATTATATCAAATGTGTATTGATTAGTAATAAGGAAAATGCTTTTGAAAAAAAATGGATGTAATAAAAATCTGGCTGGTCCACACACCCACACTGAAATCAGTTATTTGAATTATAAAAAAAAAAAGTAAAAGATCAGAAGGTTATTGGAAAGGTCATCACCTTTCATAGCTGTTAAATGCCTATCTTGCCCCAGTACCCTTCAGTTTTTAAAACAGCCACGAGCATTTTGTCAGTGAACATTTTAGTGCAAAGGGGTTGCTATCTTTTGGTTGCAAGTTCTTCAACTCAAAAGTTAGGAAGACCAAGGACAAGTTAGGAAAATCATATGGAAAGCAGTGACCTACCATGTCCCCCACGTACACAGACCGATGTGGAAATGGCACGTCTGCCAACAAGACGAAGGGCTCTGGCGGCCAGCATTCTGTTAAATTATATTATATGAAGTAGGGTTATCTTCTTGGGCCCATTCAGAATGTACACAACTTGGAACATTTTATTAAATCTAGACAAGTTTGCATAATAAAAATATATTATTTGCAGTAAGACAATAGATTATAGGAAAACGACTATGTAATACACTTCTGACGAGGAATACATTCCTAATTGATCCACTTAGCCATGAAACAACATTATAGCTGTCAAAAGCCAATTACAATTAAATAAACGTGAGGTGCATACTGCAGCAATGACTGTCCGACCAAATAGTAAAGCGACTAGTTCGTCCCTCAGACTGTCTCTACAGCGATACATCATGGATCAATCAACTCAATGTTTCGCAAATGTTGCCTCATATTGTGCAGCAGTATATACTAACATAGCCCACGCGAATTCCGTCTAAACGTTATATACCTGTACGGTGCAGCTAGGCTATCGGATAGCACAAGGTCACAGCGCCCGGTGCAAAACCAGCGCTAAACCACTGGTTCGTCAAGGTGGAACGATCTCTATTTAACCTAAAGGCTTAGAGGACTAGGTCAGCGTTAAAGCGTTAAACTTCAACCCTACACGATGCACCACCATATATACCCCGGTCCCCGCTCCGGATGATAGCCGTGTGCTAACCAGAACTAGCCTCGAATGTAACCCAGCCGCTACTCTTCCTCCTCCGCCCTAGTCAATGTCAAACATCACTAATCGCTTCTGGTCAAACCCACTCGTTCCGCATCCACTGAGTGATCAGCTAATACATCCTTTGCTGTGATAAACAACGTGAACGTAGCTCGCAGTACATTTCGAGAAGTATATAGTAGAGGGAATAAACAACCTACTGTGCCGTTGTTGCTTGCTTTCGCGTTAACCTAGCCGTAAAGGGAGTGCGACGGGCAGCGGAAAGCCGTGCAGCTTAACGGGGTGTCGTAACTTGGTGCCGTAAATATAAACTGAGTGTCGTGACGTCTTTGCTTTACGGTCGCGCTCACTGGGGGAAGCTGTCGTCACGTCGTCGCTTTACGGTCGCACTGACTGTACCGAGTTGAATCCACCTGTGCCGTCGGTACCGATGCAAATATTAGATACGGACTGTCGGATTCTCTGATGCTTGTGTTGGATTAGAAGAAGTGAATATTTGTCTGTTTGACTGCGGGCTGTATTTGCACATCTTTGCTGGCCTAACGCTCTCCACCTACCCTGGGATAGAGGGTGTCATATCATATGCACCGGAATGAGATCCAGCTAACGCTAGTAGCCTAAAAACGACTTCCACTGCTATTTAGCCCATATATCTGAACTATTCTGCCTGGGACTTTGGGGGTGATTTAAACATGCCGATCATACTGACCACGCAGGCGTACTGTAAAATGCTTTTACACGCTGCCAAATACCCCCACTGCGCCGTGAACGGGTTGCTAGTGGCAGAGAAGACGAAGGATAACAAGAAAGACCCCTCTGCCCCCGTCCTATGTGTTGACTGCGTGCCGCTCTTCCACGGGACTCTGGCTCTTGCGCCCATGCTCGAGGTGGCTCTCACACTGGTAAGTCAATGGATGATGGTCACATTTAAAAGGTTACATCTAAACCAGTCTTTGCTTTGAATGTCTGTCACGTTTATACTTTGGTTGAGAGACTTTTGGTTATGTTCACAGATTGATACTTGGTGCAAAGAGAATCGATATTTCATTGCTGGGTATTATCAAGCCAATGAACGCACCAAGGACTTCAGGTAACAAAGTTTGGCGGTTCATATTGAAAGCAGAACTAGGTATAGTGTTATACTGTGCTTGTCAAAGTGTTTTTATTTTTATTTACAGACCTAACCAGGTTGCTGAAAAAGTTGCTGCCCGGATAGCTGAGAACTTTGGCGAAACAGCCATTGTGATGGTAATAACAACCAGAGGTTTGGATGAATACGAACGAATATCCCAGATGAGTTATTGGAGTCTTTCTAATTTCGATTTTACTTTTCCTTCAGGTGGATAGCAATAGACTGACAATGAGTTGTTTTGAGCCCATTGTTGTGATATTCGACCACCACGAGAACAAATGGAAGAGCAGAGATGTGAATCAGTAAGTTTCAAGCTAGACAGTGTGACCATCACACCATTGATATCCCCAGTTTTCTGTAAATGATCAGGCGTGACATTTTGGATGTATATCGTTTTCCAACGGAGCCTTTGAGGCACACAATTTACACCTTTCGCTGACATATCATTGTATAAGGCATCCAGAAGCTTGCACAGTACTCGAGTGAAAAGGGAAGTTATGTGCAATCATGTGGATGTGCAATACATACAAATGGCTTCACTTAAAAGTAGGGCTGCTCGATACAAAAAAGATGCTGTACAGATGATAATGTACAGATATGTATCAAGCTGTTCTGTACTTTCTATAAAATATTTAATGAAAATAAAAATAAATTGAAAACTTGATTATATTAGTTTTGTGATCGTGTGATGCTAAAATAGAAATCGATCAAAATTTGATTAATCTCCCAGCCCTACTAAAAGGCGTTGTGTGCTGTGTGTTTCAGGGACTGCTTTGAGGATTGGTGTGAGGCCCAGAAGATCACTTCTTCCTTGCTTGAAGGCCGCTCCTACGAACAGCTGATTGACTTTGACAACCACCTGGACGACCTGAGGAACGACTGGACCAACCCAGTGATAAACAAGTCTGTGTTGGACCTGTGCTAGATCCAAGCCTTGAGCGTATCGGACATGGACAGAGATACTGCCGATACAGCATGCATGATGCTACGCAACGCGTAGCACCGGGAACAAAAAGTACTAAATGCTTAACTTTTCAAAGTCTCTCACGTTGATGGGAGACTTGTGGGAGCATTGATGGCCAAATGTTTCAAGGGCAAGCTCATTGGTACTGTACGCACTGTTGGTGTGCTGCCACTCCCTGGAGTATGGGATGCTGAGGGGATTACGGTAGTTTTCTCTCAGAATGAAACTTAACATTTATTTCTTCTCCAATGTTTCCGATTTAGTTTATTTCATAATTGTTTTGCGTAACGAATTTTTAGAAAAAGGTAATATATTTTGTCCTGTAATTTCAGGGTTAAGCTGTGGATAAAATGATTGATACTGAATCTTATGAAAACTGTTATAATGGTAATTTACTAAATGCAGATTTATTAATAATGTTAATACATAGCTAATATAGACGGAGCCAGAGAAACTAATTGTCTGTGTCCAATCATAACTGTAATGTTAGAATGACTGTTGGATATGTGTTAATGTCGATGGACTTATGATATGGTTATGAGAACTAAACCATGCAGGATTGATAGATGCTGTATGAAATGTATTTTTTTTTTCTATTGCTGTCAGAGAAGGGCTGGTAATCTACGTGTGCAGCTCTGCTCAGTCTCTCTCCACAGATATGTCTGTAATCTCTTTGCTCTATTTCATTAAACTTGTTAACTTGTCGACTTGTGAGGTTCCCAGTCCAATGAGACGCAGACCGGGGCTAAGTTGCACACATTTGGATCTTGGAGGGCAGATCAGAAGAAAGTCATTTCTGAATTCTTCATAGAAATCTTTTAGAGGCTGCAATGTCTCCTTAAAATTGGTGATGAGGATATCTGATCCCTAATTTAAAAAACAGCACATCTGTCTAAAATTTACTTAAAGTCATTCATTTTTAAAGATAACTACAAGTTTGATATTTTATCGAGGCAAACATTGAAATTCAGTTTCGGCAACACTTTGCAGCTTAACATTTTTATTTGCATTTATAATATGATACCCTGGGATGTAATATTAAGTATGCAACTCGTCTGAAACTGAATGATAAGACAGTTTTATATTTTATTAATCCTAACTTGTCATTTTGTATTTGCTCATCACTGACAAACAATGGAACATGCACAATGCAGTAATTTGTGCCAACAGTGGGCTTGTTTTGGGGAAATCGAAGGCAGGCGCACCTTACCCAAAATGTATGTCACAGGATTGATGCGATACCCCGAAGTTGTACCTTACTGCCACACTGCCACCATGTGTCCAATTGTTGTTACTGCTACAGACGAATGCGATGGTTTTACCAGATCTCGCGAGAAGTACTAGGTCAAGCGTAGAAATAAAAAGCTGGAGAAGATAATTACGTTATTGCCAAATGGGGACCTATCTCGAGTCACACCCTATTTTGTTATGAATAGTAAAATAAACATCAAAAATCCTAAATATTAATCGTTGAACGTTCGTTGTTACCTCTGAAATCCAATTTCTGACGTTTCCTGACACCGCCTCCTTGGAAGTGACGTCACTTGCGCGGGAACATTTGCCGGGGTCTTCCATACAGTTCGTCGCACACTATTTGTTGTTTTATGTTACCACCATGGATCCGACTGAAGTTGAATTTCTGGCAGAAAAGGAGATTGTGAAGATAATCCCAAACTTCAGCCTTGATAAAATATATTTAATTGGTGTAAGTACATTTTACGGTACATTGTTATTGTCAGAACAGCAGAGTCAGAATACTACTTACGTTGATCGGATCCTAATAGGGAGACCACTTCATATTTTGAACCGATAAAAGTAATGCAATTTTGAGTAAGTCAGTGTTAACAGTCAAGCAATGTACAGCGTCTAATCCTAACGTTATATTTTAGATCAGACGCAGTAGAGCATGCCATCGTATTTAACCTTACATTACAATACAAGGCTCATGGTTACCTTATCTATTGTGTCATGTTTCCGTGTTATCAGGGGGATCTGGGGCCCTTTAATCCTGGCTTACCTGTACAAGTTCCCGTTTGGCTTGCTTTGAATCTGAAGCAGAGACAGAAATGTCGAATATTGCCTCCTCAATGGATGGATGTTGGTAAGATGCACACAATTAACGTGGGGGGCGTCACCAGAATGAAAGGGAGTAGGCTACAATCAGTAGTCGACCGGTCAATTAAGCAATCATCTTACTGTTGGCCCTAAGCATTGCCCAATGGCAGAACATATTGGTTACCGCGTCATTTTGTAGTGCTTTTAGACCTACTGCACCACATTTCAAGGATAGTTCACACACACACACACACACACACACACACACACACACACACACACACAGACAGACAGACAGACAGACAGACAGACAGACAGACAGACAGACAGACAGACAGACAGACAGACAGACAGACAGACAGACAGACAGACAGACAGACAGACAGACAGACAGACAGACAGACAGACAGACAGACAGACAGACAGACAGACAGACAGACAGACACTTGAAACTACATTGTAAAATCCAAGCATCTTATTATATTTGGCAGCAGATGCAAGTAAATCATCATTTGCCAAGAATACGTTTACAATGACATTCTTCATGTGCGGTCCGCAGACAAACTGGAGGAGGTGAGAGAGATGGAGAGGAAAGAGGATTCCTTCACACCGCCTCCCAGCCCGTACTACATGGAACTAACCAAGCTCCTTCTGAACCAGTGAGTAAACCTGAACACACCACCTCGCTACTCGGGTTCTCCCCTGATGTCCTTCCCCTGACTAGTCCCGTGCCTCACTGTATCCATGTTCCTCATGTATTTTGCGTGCAGTGCATCTGACAACATTCCCAAAGCGGATGAGATTCGGACGCTAGTGAAGGACATTTGGGACACGCGCATCGCTAAGCTGCGGCTCTCAGCGGACAGCTTCATCAGCCAGCAGGAGGCCCATGCTAAGGTGAGGAGCCCTCGGTTTTCTTTTGCCGTTTAAGTATTGTGTATGTTACTATTACTGTCCTTTTTTAAATAATTCGATATGATTTATATTCACCTTTTCATTATTGCTAGCAAGCATTATTATCTGCTTGCTATGGTTTTAATGGTGATGTAATCTGGTATACAATCTATTATTTTTGTGCTGGCCAATATTTATGAAAATGTCTAAATCAGGATAGTGGTCGTGGGCACATAGGTAGAGGTTAACCCCAGTCGCGTGGTTCTGATCTTCTCCTGTAGCTGGACAACCTGACGCTGATGGAGATCAACACCACGAGGAGCTTCCTCCTCGGCTCTCTCAACTGCATGTTCAAGCTGCGCTCCAACATGCAGCCTGGCACCAGCACGGGGAAGGGCCCCGACTACTGACCGTCTGGGACGCCGACGGCTGGGTCGTCTGGGTCTGGCAGCGACATGGTGTGTGAAGAAGTGACATGGATCTGTTCTGAGCTGGTCGGAAACTTGGTTTCTGTTTTTAAAGGGGTGATATTATTATGCCACCGGGGGAGAGTGTGATTAGCCATGACAAGTCGTTTGAAAATCAGCCTTTTTCTGCGTTTTTGTGACATCACAAGTGGGCGTGTCCACCTAGATGTATGCTGGATAGACTAGTAACATTTGCTAGTCCACTGGGTAGGCTGGTAGACTGATCTATCCAGCACACATCTAGATGGACACACCCACATGTGACATTACTAAGATTTTCAAACGGCTTGTGATGGCTAATCACTCACACCTGGTGGCATAATATCACCCCCTTAACAACCAGAGGCATAGGGATGGCTACCAACGGGTTGGGTGGTGTTCCCTGGACTGGTTGATAAGGAAGATGCGTCTATCTGCTGTGCAGGATGTAATATGTGGATGATATGCTGTACCTGGACTCAAACATCAGCATGCTTCCATCATGTGCTTGGGTTTCTTTTTTTATGATGGATGCTTTGTGTAGATATTGGAAAATGAATGTTATTTGACTTGTTAAAGCTTCGGTACTGTTGCATCATGTCCGCAAGCAAGTGGATGGCAACAAGTATCAAACATAGTTTAATAACATTGAATCTTTGAAATGTTAAATCAATAAACAGAATTTAATAATGGCTATTTGGTTTGTGTGTATTGAACAGCATACAAACAGAAATGAGAATTCTCGCTTTCTTACAGGGTAATGAGAATCTATTGATTTGACTGCTTAAAATTATATGGAGGGTCTTTGACAAAAGTTTGAAAATTGTTTGGGAACCTCTTACCATAGAGTTGAAGGATCGGACAATTCCTGGATCGCACAACTACCAAAACACACCAGCAAAAAACAAAATGACACTTTGAAATATTTTATTTTTGTCTGAAATCACAGCCATATTCATAAATACCTAATTACCACATTCAACAAAGAATATATTACATTACAAGGAATTCAAACAAGTACATTTTTTTTTGAAAAACAGAATTTCACAGCATCTAGACATCCTCCACTGAGTCGGGGGCTATTGCGCAGCGTGCTTGGACTGAAGATGCAGGAGTATGGAGACGGAGGCAGGTCAGGGGGGGGGGGGGCGGGTCAGGGGGCGGTGCTTACTGCTCTGCCCGCCGTGCTCATTGGCAGCTCACCTCAACATGAGTGCTCCCGACTAATCTGATAGGCTGTGTGCTCTTTGCTATGTTCTGCTTCATGACATAAAAAAATAAAAACGACGTTCGACCGGTCTGAGATAAGGTTGGGTGAGACATGGGTCACAGCGTGGAATCGTGTAAAAAATACCTCTGTTAGTATCGGTAATGTGATGTGAAGTGTTCACGATTATAGTTATTAAAAAATAATGGGGTCCATCGTGGTTTAATCCTGGGAGTCAGAGGTACAGTCCCACGATGGATTACCAACTTGTAGTTCGAATCCCACACCCTTTGACTCTGCCCTGAAGAAACCCCCTGGTCCAGTCAGCTCCTACAGAGCAGTCAGTGCTGTACTACAGGGTGGGGTTGAGGGAGGGGGGGTGGTACTAGGGCTGGGTGGAGGAGGGGGGGCGGGGGAGGTGTCAGGAACAACAACCAGGGCCGGTCTGAGTGCATGTACAGAGTTCCAGTGTGGACATGCTGAAGTGCCTCATTAGGGACACTGACACTCCATTCACCGCGCAGTGGTTCGGCAAACAGAACAAGGATGGGATGGAAATGCAGTAGCTTTGATTTGCACCTCAGAGGCCCCCAGCATGGAGAACAGGTGAGGTCCTTGAGATTTGATAACGATGTTGGCAAACAAGAACCTTTGGATGACGGATCAAGGTGTCTCACGCTGGGGGGAAATGGAGGGAGCGGATATTTACGACAGAATTGACACCAATGGAAAATGGGGACAGAAATAATGTGAGTTGGCCGTCATGGTTGGAATCCTGGTTGCATTGGCAACCTAATTGAGACTTATTATAAATTGAGGATCCAATATGGTCTTACAATTACCCTTTTTTTGGCACACTCCTTATATGGCTCTGGCAAAGTACCTAACCTTGTAAGGCATAATATGCCACCTCTAATTATACACTGTGTTTTTACTATTTTAATGATGATGACATTGAAGTCCAGTGAGTGGCGATTAATTTGATACCTTTGGACGTGGCTGTAGGATTTGTTCAGTAATGGACTATTGAGTGTCTCCCTTCATTTAGACAATAAACAAAAACAGGCACCAACGAGAGAGGAACCCTCGCTAGGGTTGGGGGGGGGGATTCGAACCTAGAGGCACATAGTGTGGGGAGAAGGGGGGGGTTCAGCTCAGTGACCTCTAAGTACGCTTGGCTGAGCTCAGAGACGGGGGGGATGAGAAGGGGGTTAGGGTGGGGGGGAGCTGTAACTGGGTGTCAGATGCACAGAGTGCTGGAGAGGAGGACGACATGGAGAGTTGTACCCTATTTCTCTCTCCCACTCTCATAATGTTACCTCAACATGAGCTAGCCAGCAGCAGTACACACACTAGAAGCAGGGCTTTATTGACCCACCCACCCCACCCTCAAAAAAAGCATTAACATATATAAAAAAAATGGCAGGCTTTTTTTTTTCTTTTAAAAGAACATTGATTAAGTAATAAAACATACAAAATTCTTTTAGTCTTCATATTATATACAATACAAGGCTCAAGCACCTTTTTAAAATTCTTATTCTCAAATTTTTCTATTTTGAAATAAAACATTTCCTTTATTCTTTCCAAAAATGTGCATTTTTTCCTAAGTTCTCTCCTTAATGTGAACAGTTCTTTGCCGCATCAGAGTACCGACATTGGTAGCTCTTCACGCATTCTTCTTAAGTGCATTTTCCAGTTCAAAAACTAATGCGGCCCCCGTGACTCCGTCAGTCTGATGGGCCGGGGACATACTTATGCTTTTGGTGATGTGGGGACTGGGGGGGCTGGGGGGGGGGCGTGGTCACCCGCTCATGGAGTGGCTCTTCCTATTGGCAGAATAGTCCTTGTGGGCGTGGCTGTGAGAGCAGTAGGGGCTGAAGCAGGGCATGATTTACACTACATTGAGAAGTTCGGTCGTGTGTGTGTGTGTGTGTGTGTGTGCGCGCGTGGCGTGTTCTGTGTCCGTAGTATGTGCATGCGTGGTTCTCCTGCTACTCCGGCCCAACACTCTCACGGATCCCAGGGTTCGGGTGAAGTTGGCAGACACAAGTGGCTTGTGGCACCGTCCCTGGCTGGCCGTGACCCAGAGACGGTTTGTCCTTCATCGTTTGGTCCTA
Source organism: Gadus chalcogrammus (assembly GCF_026213295.1). Taxonomy (NCBI): domain Eukaryota; kingdom Metazoa; phylum Chordata; class Actinopteri; order Gadiformes; family Gadidae; genus Gadus; species Gadus chalcogrammus. The sequence goes on along the minus strand of NC_079425.1, from coordinate 21,979,036 downwards.
GTGCCCCCCCGTGCATTCGCTCCCGTCTCCCCAACGTCGATTCATCCACTGAACCGGCCAGCCAGCCAGCCAGCTCCTCTTCAGTCGTCGAGCTATGTTCACAACATCAAGGCCATAAAAAATAAACTCTAGGTGTGTGTCTGAGAGGAGGATGAGGAGAAGGAGGAGGAGGAGGAAGAGGTGGCAGCCGGGGCCGGGGCCCTTGGGTAGGGGCCCGTCAGCTCAGCAGAGCGGGGTCACCTGGGTGGGTATCCCTTGTAGTGGCCCCCTCTGGGCCAGTGTGTCTGTGGCAGCGTCAGGCACTTCCTGAAGTGCTCCAGCTCCGCCTGCAGCTTCTCTCGCTCCAGCGCCAGCTTCTGCCTCTGGGACATCAGCTCCTACACTCACGACCAGACGGGGTCAGGAGGGGGGACGACAATACACCCAGTCAGCACTGTGGTTTGGTTTGGAGGATGTTGGCTCCCACCGCAGAACGTGTCTCAACTTCTAAAACGTTGTGTGAGGCTTACGCTACATCTAGCCATGCGACACGCAACGCTATGTTGCACACGTTTGTTATGGCTTCACAGGTACACTGGCAGCCGCTCACGCACACACACACAAACACACAGACATTCGCACTCACTCACACACACACACACGCGCATGCAGGCACACACACACACACACACGCGCATGCAGGCACACACACACACACACACGCGCATGCAGGCACACACACACACACACACACTCAGTGTGTAGCGCCTCTTACCCCCATGCTGTGGGACAGCTGCTCAGCCGTCAGACTGAGGTTGTAGTTCTGAGCTTCTAGCCGCCGGCACTGGCTCTGCAGCACCTGGCGCTCCACGCCTTGCTCTGGGAGAACAAGGAGACACAAGCGGCGCAGAAGAATGAGGACCCCGCTCTCTTTCTCCGTCGCCGCACAACACAGGAACCCCTTCGACGCGGATTCTCCTTCCGTGCGTTTCACTGTCTTGAATGCCGAGGGGTGTCTCACGAGCACAAAGCATCCACACTGCCCTCTAGTGCTCGTTCATCATAGAGCATGACACTAGTGGCGCCAGATTAAAATGCAGCTGGTTGAAATAAAACGGTGGTTAAAATATTACGCATTCAGGTAATCAATTGTAGACGGATACCATGCTTTTTTGGGGGGGGGGGAAACGCACTTTTCACCAACAACCCATCTACGCTGGCGTCCAAGTGCCTTACCTTCAATATAATCCTGATAGGCTTCGAATATCGACTCGATCCCCTGCCACTTCGGCGCGGGGGGCTCCTCTTCCTCCTCTTCTTCATCGGAGTCCTCGGGGCCGGACACGTCGGGCCGGGCCCCGGGGCCCTCGCGGTGCGGGGCCATGGGGAAGTGCTGCCCGTTGGGCTGGGGGAGGCCGTGGCCGTGCGGCGGGGGGTGCAGGTGCTGCACCGAGTGGGCGAGCGAGGAGTGGGGGTGAGCGAGGGCCTGGGACGCCCGGCCCGGAGCACACTGCAACTCGGGAATGTTGTAGCGCACCGAGGAGTCCTGGGGGTGGGAGGACTCGGGCGCTCCCGTGACACCGCCTGTGGGGAGGGGGGGGGGGGGGGGGGGGGGGTAGGGAGTTAAGACTCTGACGCACGGTGGGAAAGTCCCGGCTTTCTTTAACAAGGGCTTTTTTTTCCGCCCATGCAATAAGCTTTGTTGTATGTTTGCTTTAACTTTCTGCTAAATCTTAAACACTATTAGACTTTCTACAATGCATTATTTTTCTTTGCCTATGTTTCCTTTACTTATCTATTTTCCTTTATTATTTCTAGGTGAAGCACTTTGAGTCTGCCTTGTGTATGAAAAGTGCTACATAAATAAAGTTGCCTTGCCTTGCCTTTGGGGGCATTTATCCAGGCATATCTTATGAAACAATACTTTTTCTACGTTGCATGATAGACCAACCGTCACTCTAATGAAAACAAATTCTGGACCCACTATGCAAATCCAGAGTCAAATCCAGAAGCCTTTATTTTATTTTCAAACTGGTGCACAACCATACACCGGTTCACTCTCCCAGAGGCATGCGTGCTTGTGGTGTTGCCCAATTTGACCGTGTTTGTCATTCCAGGAAATGTTGTTCCTCTTTCTCAGAAGCGGCAGAACGCTGGTCCGGAAACACATTGATGGTCTAATTAAGCCCCGAGTCTAATTATGCCCACACGTCTAATGAAGCTCAAAAAATGAAACAATCAATGCATTAATTAACCACGCTACGGGGTCAAGTGTGGTTACCCTACTCTCGCTGAGCTCCACATAAAAAGGCATTGAAATGAACCGATCGAATCGCACTCGCTCAGGGAGTCAATGATAAGAGAACCAGTTCATTAATACCGATCTGACTGAAAGCTTAGCCGTGGTGCGTTATTTAAATCTAGGAATGTGTTGCAATTTAAAGGATTGAGAGTGTGATTAGCCGGGTTTTAGTGAGCGGACCGATTGCAACCTTGCGCCTCGATGCAAGGTTACAATCTTTGAGAGGCGCACGTCAGGCCCTCGCGGTGGACGCAAGGAGGGTCCGCAAAGACGTAACGGGTCCGTAAACCCCCTTGTGTTGCGTCAACGTGGAACCATAATCAGCCCTTAAGACCCCCCGCCCCCCCCCGAGCGGGGGGGGGCGGGGGGTCTTAAGGGCTGATTTTGGTTCATGGGTAGCTGCCGACCGTACCTTTGTGTTTCTGCAGGGCCTTCTGGGTGGACTGCAGCACCGACTCGTGGAACTGCTGGGCGAACTCCTCGGGCGTGAAGCTGTCCCAGGGCTTGGAGCGTCCGTTGAGGCCGGCGGGCCCCTCTTTGGGCTGCATGGGGAGCGGGGCCGGCAGGCTGCCCAGCAGGTTGGCGCTCCTCTTGGGCGGGGGCCCCCCCTCGCCGCCGGGCCCCCGGGACTTGTCCGGGTAGACGGACGGGGCCAGGGGTTCCTTTGGTCTCAACGTGTCGCCGCCCAGGGGGGCTTTGGGCATGCCGCCGGGGGACGGCAGGCCGTGCGCGGGGGAGGGGCTGTGGGGTCGGGCGCCGGGCGCCTCTTCTGATTGGCCGGGAGCCTGGGCGGTGTCGGATTCTGTTGCCGGGGGAAACACACGGGGACGGGGTGAGCGCCAGGATGCACGGTCGGTTCAGGTATGGAAGGACATTTACATAATGGAGCACGTTCACTTTAGATGCTCCGGCAGATTAAAATGTATTAATAAAACAAACACATGGAGGTGTAAACAACGTATGTATTTAGCCTGTTCCTTACCGGGCGAATGTGCTGGAGGGCTTTTACACAGAGGATGGGTAGCATGCCTGATGGTATCTAAGGTAACACTCTTTTCTTTAATAGCCTGAAGCAGCTCCACTACCCTTTCATTGTCTGAATGAGAGGAAAGAATGGATGCAAGACAGAGGGGCAGGCAGGGATGGTAACAGAGAAATGGGGAGAGGGAGGTAGAGAAAGAGAGAGAGAGAGAGAGAGAGAGAGAGAGAGAGAGAGAGAGAGAGAGAGAGAGAGAGAGAGAGAGAGAGAACTTGTAAGTCTCTTGTGGTCTTGGTCCCAGCTGTGTATACCCAATACAAAAAGGCCTTAAGCACTACACTATCGCCTATGAGAATAAAGACGGTTTTCAGGAGGTGGAGAGAGTGAGAGAGTGTGTGAGTGTGTGTATGAGTGTGAGTGTGTGTGTGTTTGTGTAAGAGAGAGAGAGTCGAGAGAATGAAAAGGATACTGTGCACATGCATCTGTCAGAGCATACATTTTGCATGAGTGTGTGTGTACCGAAACAAGACACACACAATTATACCCGCCAAAGGTAGACAAAACTGAATGAGCAGCCAATGCATAGTGGCTACCTGCGTAGTGCGCGCCGAGTGCTAAGTGCAGTCAGTCAAGCTTACGTGATCTCTGACCGCGCATAATTAACTCCAGGGTAGAATCAATACTCCTGCATAACTAAGAGCTAAAGAGGAGCAGGCCTCTGCAGTAGAAGGGATGGAAGGGTTCAAGTAAAGGAACATAACCTGTCGGTTTGCTAGTCACAGTTTGGGGGCGTGTATTTGCATTCTTTAATACATCCATGTTTAGGAGACGTCACTTTTTTGAAGTCGTTTCCTTGTTCGATAACTAGAAGTAGGCCATCACTCTTGGTATTCAAAACTAAACTGTTTTGAATACCACAGTGTGCGTTACAATTAGTGTGACACGATTTGACACTGATAAGGTGTTTATGTCCCTTATCCATTTCTGGAATGGAAAGGCAAAAAGCAGTTTTTGACAAATAATGTTCAAATCGTCAATTCTGGATACCTAACTGAAACAAAAACTGTGACCCTAAAACCGTGATATGAACAGAACCGTTAATCTGTGAACCGTTCCACCCCTAGTATGTGGGCACGGTACCTCTGCTTGCATGAACTACAAACTTCATAATCACCTAGAAAAACTGACGAATCAAATAAAAGGAGTATTTAACGGCAAAATTGGTTTCCGGGATCACGCTAAAGGTCAACTTCAATGTCAAAAAGATATGACCTTGCATTCATGGTGATGCAATACTCATAATGCGGCAGAGAAGCCGTATGTGTGTGTTGGTGTGTATCCGATAGTGTGTTAGCATGTTTTTGCGAGCGTGTGCCTTCTCATGTGTTTCAGCGTGCGTGTTCCTTAGCATGTGGTTCAGCCAGCGTGTGTGTCAGTGTGTCAGCAAGTGTTAGAGTGTGTTAGCGCGTGTGAGCTCATGTTAGCATATGCTAGCATATGTTAGCTCATGTCAGCGTCTGTTAGCTCATGTTAGCATATGTTAGGCCATGTAAGCATATGTTAGCTCATGTTAGCTCATATTAGCTCATGTTAGCATATATTAGCTCATGTTAGCATATATTAGCATGTATTAGCTCATGTTATCTCATGTTAGCCAGCTCCGGCACGCACTGGGGCCCGTACCTCTCCTCTGCTGCGGCGTGACGTGGGACAGGCTGAACATGGTGAGGAAGCGCTTCTTGTCCTCCAGCTCTGGCGCGCGGTCCATCTCCTCGGGGGTGAACCGCGTGCTGAGCGGCGGCGCGGCTCGCTTGGCGCTCAGCGCCGGCGGGGAGGGGCTCCGCTCCCGCAGCATCCTCCGCCGCTTCCGGCGCTTCTGCTGCACCAGGTCGTCACGGCGACCCACCGTGGTCAGGCCGAACACGCCCAGGAAGTCCAGTTTCTGGAGCGGAGGAAAAAAGGGGGGAGGGGGCAAGGTGGGGATGTCACATTAATACAATACAATTTTAGTTGCTATGAAGTAAAGCAACACATGCATGTAGTGTGTTAATTTCATGCAGCGTCGTATCCTGAAGCAATTCTCGACTCGGTAGTATTTCAGGATTTCCCTAAAGTCCCCCAAACAGTCATTTGTGCTGTGTGTGAATAAAAATATAAATAAAAAATGTAACACGGATGGCTGCCTTCGTAATAAACGCTGCGGTCTCTAATCAGGTATCAGAGGTCGTGGAGTTCTGCCCGCGGACTCTGAGACTGCTTCGCGTTGTGAGCTGAAAATACCGTGCTAAGGGCTAAGCTATCGCTCCGTGTGTGCACCGCGGTCCCGCCCCGGGTGGGGCCGGTGAAGGTGCCCTACCTCCATGGAGTCATCCAGCTTCAGCGGGGGCTGCTCCGCCACCCTGCGGAGGTGGCCTCGCACCTCCTCCTCGTCGCTCTCGTCGTACGAGTCATCCAGCTCGTAGTAGTAACCTGCAACGCGCACGCAAACACACACACACACACACACAATCAGTACTCACACCGTTATACATGACCTCCGTTTTGTGATCCCCCCATGAGAAATGTTTCTATCGGTTTGCTTGTATGTTTGTGTTTGTATATGTGTGTGTATGTTTATGTGTGTGTGTGTGTGTGTGTGTGTGTGTCCGTGTGTGTGTGTGTGTATCTGTATATGTGGTGTCTGTATCTGTGTGTGTGTGTGTGTTTGTGTATCTGTATCTGTGTGTGTGTGTGCCTGTGTGTGTGTGTCTGTGTATCTGTATCTGTGTGTGTGTGTGCCTGTGTGTGTGTGTCTGTATCTGTGTGTTTATCTGTATCTGTTTGTGTGGTGTGTGTGTGTGTGTGTGTATGTGTGTGTGTGTGTGTAAGTGTCTGTATCTGTTTGTGTGGTTATCTGTATCTGTGCGTGTGGATCTTTATCTCTGTACCTGGATCTGGATCTGTGCATGTGCATGTGCGTGTGCGTGTGCGCGTGTGTGTGTGCGTGCGTGTTCTGAGCTCCACCCACCCTTCTCCCGGGCCTCCTTCCTCCTCCTCTCCTCCAGGTCCAGCTTGCTGACGGCCCGCCGGTGCTGCTGCAGGAACTCGTCGAAGACCAGCGGCGTCTCGGGGCCCGCGCCCGCGCTCGTCAGGCTGGTGGACCCGCTCAGCCCCAGCCCCAGCCCGGGGACCCCCGGCAGGACCACTGCCGCGGGCCCCTGGCCGTGCCGGCTGGGGCCCTGGTGTCCCGGTGCGAAGGCCTTCATGCCGGCCACGTGGGCGGGGCCCCCCTTGCCGGCCCCGCCCACGTCGCTGTACTGGCTGGAGAGCGACAGGGAGGCGCGCTGCTGGCTGAAGAACGACTGGGTGGACTTCTCCAGCTCCGCCAGGAAGGTGCTGGGCTCGGGCAGGCCCGGCGGGCCCCGCGGCGGGGGGTACTTGTCCACGACGCCCCCGTCCCGCCGCCGGCCCCCGTCCTCGTGCTTGACGGAGGAGGGGGGCCCGGCGGCGAGGCGGCCGAGGTCGTAGTGGACGGGCCCCGAGGGCTCGTGGCTGCGGCGGGAGTCGGAGGACGTGTCGATGAGGGAGACGGGGTTCCATAGCGTGGCGGGCGGGGCGACGTGTTCCCGGGGCGGCTGGGGCGGCTTGGGGGAGATGAGGGGCGGCGGGGCGCCCAGGTGGGACAGGAGGTCTCGGCTGCCGGGGTCGTGGTGGTTCTGTAGAGATCTGTCGGGAGACAAGAGAGGGGGGGGGGGGGGGGGTCACGTTGGGTCTACCCAACCGGGAATCGGGGTATGTATACGTGTGCGTATGTATGTGTATATGCATGCATGGGTGTGTGTGTGTGTGTGTGTGTGTGTGTGTGTGTGTGTGTGTGTGTGTGTGTGTGAGTGTGGAGCTGTGTTATCAGGCGGAGGCAGAGTAGCCTGGAGCAGAGAGAGGATGTGGCCCAGCCCCACTATCTATCCTCCAGATATACAGTGCTGCTTTTGATCTGCAGGGCCCGTTTTAGTATGACACGCACGCACCCATGCGCCCGCACACGCACGAACACACACAAACACACACACACACACACACACAGGGAGGGGAGACAGGGGGAGTTCAAGAGGAGGTCTAGTGTGGGAGATGCTTGGTAGAAATGACAGGCTGCTCTGACAGCTGGCAGAGACAGAGACGTGTGACTGACACAGGTAATGGAGATAGTGACGGATCACCACGGAGGATGACAGAAGCAGTGGAAATGTAATAAAACAGTCGGGAGTGTACGGAGGGCGGCGGCGGCAGTGGAGAGGGACGTTTAAAGACGGGAGGAAGAGCGATGGATTGCCAGGAGAGGATGACAGGACGGATATGAAGGCAAGTAAAGCTTCGCAGGACATGGACAGGAACAGTGAATAATACGGGGGGGGGGGGGGGGGGGAGAGAGAGAATCATTGTAAATATGCAGGTTTAAATAAAGCCCTGAGAGGACGTGTAGACCTCGATCCTGATCAGGCTCGTCGGTGGCACCGCTAAACGCCGGGCCAATCAGATTACGGCCCTGGCCTACTGGTTGCGTTAGTGTCTTTGCGGTTGCATGTTTTATCTGCAATCTGCAGCCCCGCGGCTCTGAATGTACTGTCGTGTTACTGATAGCCGACATGTGTATGGTCCGCGCACTCTGGCAGTTCAGCATTAACCCTGGTAAATAATCCCCCCCCCCTTCTGCTTAATCTCCTGACGCGTCCACACACAAACACACCATCACACACACACACACACACACAAACAAAGTGGGGTTTATATGCTTAACCAGGTATAGTGAGGATTAGCCTTTGTCTTGATGAGCTTTTCTATACCCTGCTCATCCACTCTGAACGGGAGTGCAGCCAGTGGGCCCTGCACCGCGCATCAACGCCTAAACGCCCTGCCGCTGTGATCCTGTGTGCGTGTGTGTGTGCGCGCGCCAGGCGGGACTGAAATAGACCAAAAGAACAAACGCCACGGTTTCTGACAGGGTTCATTTGTTTCCCCCGGTCCCGCCTGAACACAGCCAGGCCTGACAGCCTCTGAGGGTACCCCAAACAGTCCCCCGGCGGGACGGCTCTGGCAGCACCACAGTTAACCAGACGCCCCCGTGTGCATGGGTGTGTTCAAGACAAGAGAGGGAAGAGTTGGAAGAAACGAGTATGTATGCGTGTCGCTGTTTGCGTGTGTGTTTGTCTTGTGTGCGTGTGCGTGCACGGGTGCGACCGGACCTGCATGCCACCGTCCTGTGTCGCTGTTTATCTCTGAGTGTATCGTGTGTGTTTATCGTGTGTGTGTCTGTGTGTGTGTGTCTATCGTGTGTGTGTGTGTTTAGTGTGTGTGTGTGTGAGTTTATCGTGTGTGTGTGTGTTTAGTGTGTGAGTTTATCGCGCGTGTGTGTGTGTGTCTATTGTGTGTGTGTGTGTGTGTGTGTGTGTGTGTGTGTGTGTGTGTGTGTGTATCGTGTATTTGTGTGTGTGTGTGTGTTTATCATGTTTGTGTCTGTGTTTATCGTGTGCGTGCCTGCGTGTGCTGGTGTGTGTGCGCCCTCACCTGTGTGCGTCCGCGCGGTGCTCCGGCGCTCCGTCGGGCCGGCCCAGGTCCAGGTGCTGCTCCAGAACCTGCTGCCGGAACTCCGACACCTGGTACTGCCGGTCCTCCTTCTCCTGCCGCAGCTTGCGTTGCCGCGCCAACCAGCGCTCCTCCTCATTGGTCCGCTGCAGCATCATGGCCGACGTGAGGGCCGTGCCCACCCCGCCGGGCCCCAGGTAGAGGCCGTGGGCGGAGACCAGGCCCGGCACGCCGTGGTGTGATTGGACCATCGCCGGGTGGAGCCCCGGCGGCATTGGCTTAGGGGCGGGAAGGACCGCCTCTTTGGATTTGTCTGCGGAGGAGGAGGAGGAGGGGGGGGGGGCAGACGTAAGGACTTTGGTGGGAAATGACAACGAATGAACGGCACAAGACAGAAACCTAAAGCAGACAAATATCTTTGTCTGATTGGCAATGCTTTTAACACTACAACTGTGAAAAAAGTACAGCAATGACACGTGTAGGAACCAGGGCAAACAATTTGGGGAAATAAACAAATTGTGATTATATGTGTATTATATAAAGTTCCATATGTTCTGTATGATTCACCAAACATAATAGTGACAATGTTTTCCTTTACAATTTGCAAATCGCGTTCTATGACATTGCGATGTCGGTGAGATTAGATTAGTCGTTCAGCCCTCGTGGGAACAGCGGTACGTGTGATCAGCGGGCTCCAGGGCGACGAGGTGGGCTTACCGGGCCGGTTAGGGGTGAGTCTCTCTGGCTTGCTCCGCTCCTCCTGGCCCCGCATGGCGTGCAGCTCGGCCAGGTAGTGGCTCTCCATGGCCTTGGCCACCTGCAGCTCCTTCTCCCGGAGCGCCCGCTCCTTCTGCCTCTCCATCTCCCGCTCCCGTTCCCGCTCCTTCTCCCGCTCTCGCTCCCTCTCGCGCTCCCGCTCCCGTTCCCTCTCGCGCTCTCTCTCCAGCTCCTTCTCCCTCTCCCTCTCCCGTTCGCGCTCCCTCTCCCGCTCCTTCTCGCGTTCCGCCTCGCGCTCCCTCTCTTTCTCCCGCTCCCGTTCCCGTTCCCGCTCTCGCTCCCGCTGCCGAATCTCGTCCTCCAGCTGGAGCCTGGACGGGAAGGATGGAGAGAGCGGAACGCCACCGTTAAGAGTCACACAACACCCACACCCACACCCACACACACAAACACACACCACGGACAGCAGGAGTTCTATAGGCGCGGGTCTACAGGGGATTGGTGTTTTTTTTTCCTTGCACAGCAGTCACATGCGTTACCTCTCGGACAGCCTCTCGGACTGCAGTGCGGACAGGGAGGGGTGCGAGAGGTCCCCGGGGTAGCGCACGCCGGGCAGGTGCATGTGGACGGCCGAGGGGTGTAGGGGCGGCAGGCCCCCGCCCCCCGGCAGGGAGTAGAAGGGCGACCTCAGCGCCGAGAGACAGAAGGGGTCGTCCATCCTGAGAGGGGGAAGGGAGGGGGAGAGAGAGAGAGAGAGAGAGAGAGAGGGAGAGAGAGGGAGAGACAGAGAGATAGATAGAGACAGAGACAGAGAGAGAGAGAGAGAGAGAGAGAGAGAGAGAGAGAGAGAGAAGAAGAGAGAGAGATGGAGAGATAGATATAAAGAGAGAATAAGTGAGAGAGAGAGAAAAAGGAGGGGGAGAGAGAAAAGGAGAGAAAGAGAAGGAGAGAGAAGGAGAGTGAGAGAATATAAAATAAAGAGGTCCCCGTGGTGCTGCAGTGCCTGCTTCATTAACCTGTGTGTCTCCAACTCCCAGAGGAGCTCCATCACCGGCTCTTCCATCTTCCAAGGAAGAGACAGTCCCTGTCAGCCCACCTCTATTAGTACACAGCAGCCTCACACGCCGCACACAAGCACGTGTATGTGTGTGTGCGTGCGTGCAATGCTATGTGTGTGTGCGTGTCATAGATGGCTCGTCTCATTAAATCCATTACAGTGGAGTGTGTTGACGGGTGCTGCAGTCCTTTGAGTCCGTTGCATAGCCTCAAGGAAGCACACAAGTACACACACATGGTGTCAACACACACACACACACACACACACACACACACACACACACACACACACACACACACACACACACACACACACACACACACACACACACACACACACACACACACACACACACACACTTCAAACAGCTAGCTGCACTATGCTGTACACGATCCACCACAAACGCGACGCCTGCAGAGAGATCACAGGCAGGACGGGCGCGCTTGGGTCGCTCACCTGTACGGGGTGAAGGAGGGGTGGGGCAGGTAGCTGGGGTGGTAGTAGGCGGCGGCGGCGGCGGCTGTGGCGGGGTCCAGGCCCATAGGCAGGGAGGGCATGCGCATGGCCTCCTCTGCGGTGGCATAGGGTCGGAAGCCGCGGAGGTACTCCTCGGGAACGGCACCAGGGGGCAGTCCGTGCAGCTGTCGGGGCAGGCTGAGCACCGCAGAAGAAGAAGAGGAGCAGGAGGACAACGCAGGGGATGAGTGCACAGGGCAACGGGAGGAGGCTAACCACACAAGTCAAGCTAGGGCTGGGCTAGCTATCGAAATTTGATTTCAATTTGGATTATAGCGTCAAACGATTACCAAACAGATCTTTTTTTCATTAAATGTTTTAGAAAAATTGCAGAGCAGCTGGAACATTTTGGTTCTCAGTTACAAAGTGTATATTTGGTGCGGAATAAATGCATCTTGTTTTCCCTATTTAAATCAATCTGGATTTAAATAGAGACCAAAATAATCGCGATTCCGACTTTTTCTCCATAGTCGAGCAGCCCTACGCCAACCTCCTAGAGAAGCGTTCATCTCTGCTCGAGGTGTGACTCATAACTGCGAAGACTCACTTGAGTGGTTGGAAGCGGGAGTCCTGCATCACGGCGCCGGGGCTCAGCCCGAAGGCATAGGGGTTTCCCAGGATGTGAGCAGGGACTGAGGGCCCACCCTTCTCCTGGGAGAGGCCCCCCTCACGCTCTCTGCTGGCCCCACGGGGGCCCGACTCTGACTGCATGGAGAGAAAAAGATAGAGAGAGGAATAGATAGAGAGAGAGGAAGAGAGAGAGCGAGAGAGAAAAGGGGAATGAGTGGAAGAGAGAAAGAGGGAGATGGAGAGATTAGCCATTGTTCCTGAGGGCCTGTGACCGCCACGGTTGTCCATGCTCATGGAGCCCATCCTGAGAGAGAGGAAGAATAGGCCTGTTTGTGGAGCCCCAGCCTCCCTCCCACTGCCTAGCTTCCTTTCACAGTCTGTCACACACACACACACACACACACACACACACACACACACACACACACACACACACACACACACACACACACACACACACACACACACACACACACACACACACACACACACCTCTGTGAAAGGATCTGATAAAAACAAAAAATGGGAACCTTGAATTGAACGGTTACGGGAAGACAGCTGAAGGAGGAAATAATTACTAAGCAGCCACCAGTTTCCCCGCTTCTCGCCTCGTTTCGTTGAGCAGCCAGCGCCACCCTTATGATCAATGTCGTACAACAGCGAGTCTGCACGGAAACAGACTTTGATCCAACAACAAAGTGTGCATGTGTGTGCGTGCAGGAGATGTGCCAGTGCCACTGTAACATTTACCGAGAGAAAACAAAGGCCACACCAGCATTTTCCCTCCATCTCACTCGCTCTCATATCTCCCATTTGGCTGCAAGCCTGAGCTCACTTATCCAAATCTACAACAAACACATAAACACACAACACACACACACACGCACATACACACACAAACGCCCAGCAGGAACATTCAACATTTGAGCGGCAAACAAAGGTGTCCTGCGGAGAGTGGGAGTGTGTTTCTCTCCTGCTTTGGTTTCTCCCCCCCACCCCCCCACCACCGGCGCCGATAAATGCAATCACAGAACAGAGACACATGCGGCCCCCCGAGGATGAAGAGGGGCTGGGGTAGTGGGGATACGGGGGATGTTTCCTAGCGGGGAGGTGACTCTGTATCATTGGCTCTGCAGAGTTAAAGAGTAGGCAGCGGAGAGAGGGAGGAGACGGGAGAGGATGAAAGAGACTGCGGGCAGTTGAGAGAGGAGGAGGAGGAGTGCAGGAAGGTCTTGCCCCCTGGAGATTAACCTCTGCCTTCCCTTGGATTAGAGAGACCTTCGCACAGTCGTGCTGTCCTCTCTCTCTCCCTCACTCTCCCTATCTCTCTCCTCTCTCTCTCTCTCTCTCTCCTCTCTCAATCCCACTCTCTCCCTTGTTCTCTCCCTATCTCTCTCCTTCTCTCTCTCCCACTATCACTCTCTCTCTCACTCTCTCCCTCACTCTCTGTGTCTTCCTCTCTCTCTGCCAGAGATAAAATAAATCCCATTTAGTGAGCTATTGCTTCCAGGCTCTTGTTCTGAGGCCACTGACCCGGACCGACACCGGTGCGCTAAAACCTCATATCGAATGCTTCTAATGTTTGGGCCTCCATCCCTTGCCGTCTTCCACGAATGCCCCCCCCCCCCCCCCCCCCCCCGACCCCTGTCCCATCCCTCACGCCCCAACTCAGCATCACCCTGACCTAACTCCCCCCTCCCCACCCCCACCCATCTCCCTTTCTTTCAAGCAGTTTAACGTTACCATTTGCTCCTTGTTGTTTGTTCCGCTTCAATGGGCGGCCTGGCAGTCTCCTTGCATTTGCCCTCTCCCCCCACTTATTCACACACACACACACACACACACACACACACACACACACACACACACACACACACACACACACACACACACACACACACACACACACACACACACACACACACACACACACACACACTCCTAACAGCTTTGTGCGCAAGGGGAAAAGGTGAGCTCTCTGTACCGATGAGCAGCCGGGTGGAAAAGTGGTTCAGATACGTCAAAAGAAGTCAAAATCACACACCATCTGGGAAAACACAAGACGCCGCCGCAGCCCACCGGCCCGCCACCGGCCCCCCACAACCCCCCGTTTCCTCTAACGATGGATGGGTGGCCGTCTAGAAGCGTCAGACTCCAACCAAAATCTCAAAATGTTTGGCTGACCAATATCCAGTAAATTGTGCACTCCTTTAACACGAGAGCCACTGTAAAATGAACACACACGTCATGACAGCAGGGCGTTTAACAGGTAAGTGGGCATGCCATGGACTTACTATTGCAGATGCTGAGGAGTTCCTCAAGAGGTACAGTATGGTAGGAAACACAACAGGCTACAGGTAGCTAGCCAATAACAGGGGCGAGTGAGGATTACATATGCTGCAGATTTAGTATACAATAATATGCAGTCTAATTAATGCAAATATGTTAGCAATAGTTCTGTTACGATGTGTCATAGCACTGCTATTCATTTTATGCCAAATGCAATTCATTTAACACTGTGTAAGATTTGTTGGAATCGTGCCACCTGCTCTATAGGAGGTGAAAGAACAACGTTTAAACTGCAATAAAAGATTTACAATCTACTATCCCTGGGAGCGCAGACTAATTCAACGCCAGAATATATTTCTGAGCTAATGCGACCGCTTAGATCAAATTAACAGACCCAGCTAAACAGAAAGAAATTTGGACTGATTTTTTATATATATATAATATATATATTGATACATGTATGGAGTGTTATTTCCGTATCTGATTCAATCTGAAACTGTGAGACTGAGATAGGTTGGCGCCACTAGTCAAAAACATGACCTGACTGTTGTTCTCAGAGTTTCACTATTGTAGGTGTCTAAGGTCAACAACACATACGCACACGCACACACACACCGCAACGTCAACCCTGCTCGACTTATCACACGGAACAAAATAAGATCATCTTCAAACACGACAGACAAAACACAAACCACGTACATGCATGCGTGGAAACTCCCTGAAGCATGCATTCATTAATAAGTGTCTTCACGCAAGCCATCCTCTAGGGGGCTTTGCACCCTTTAGCTTGGGGATGGGAGACCCTGTTCATCCGGGAGGGCTCATTTACCCCTCCTCAGATGGAGCTATGAATCCAAATTGCCAATTAAAAAGCAATTACAGACGGCAGTGGGAACAGACTCCTGCAGTCATTAAAGCAAAATGCCAAAGCACTGTACACACTCCCCCCCCTCTCCCCCCCAACCCTCCCTACTCCCCCACGCCTTCCCTGTGACCCCCCTCAGAGAGACACAGGCTCATATCTCAGCGAGAAACACACTAATCAACCCCTCTTATGCATGGAATACAAGGTTCAGATGTTTGCACAAACACACGCTTTTTGGGATTTGCAGAATGCAGCTCCTGCATATTCTAGCAGTGTGCATACTTATCCATTCGTCGTGTGTTAGTGTGTTAGTGTGTGTGTGTGTATGTGTGTGTGTGTGTGTGTGTGTGTGTGTGTGTGTGTGTGTGTGTGTGTGTGTGTGTGTGTGTGTGTGTGTGTGTGTGGGGGGGGGTATTTGTGTGTGTGTGTGTGCGTGCCT
>NC_079425.1:21933764-21958764 GCF_026213295.1 Gadus chalcogrammus | reverse complement strand
AGAACAGGGTGGCTCCTCCCGCTGGCTTCACCCTCTTCCTTCATCCTCCTTCCTCCAGCTCTCATCCAATTCAGCACACACGCACACACACACACACACACACACACAGTCCTTTATTCCCTTCTTGCAGCTCCCTGTTTATAAACACATTTACAGCGGGTACATCTGGTCAGCTGCTGCCTAAGGAAATAAGACAATGCATGTGTTCGGAGTGTACATCTATTCTTTTATTTATTTTTTTACTGGTAATTTTGTTCACCATTTTTCTTTTCATGTGCTTTACTAACCACATACACTACGAGGCATTAAACCAGCGCCGACCATCCTTATCAAGCCACTGCCTCCCGGGATTTTCCCTCTTCAATCTACAATCACGCATCTTGAATATTCATCCCCCCCCCCCCCCCCCACACACACACACACACACACACACACACACACACACACAATCTCTCTTCCCCAATCTCTCCATCTGATTTGGTGCCCAATGACAAACCTTGGGAGATGGAAATTTCCCTTTTCTTTCAGAATAGGAAGTGATTGGGTGTTGAGATAGGCCCCGCCCCTTTCTGTCCTCAGAAGGAGAAGATGGCCACCCTGCCAGCCCCCGAGGGGAGGGGGGGGAGGCGGAGCTGTGTTGGAGGGGGAGAGTGGGGGGGAGGGGGGGTAGTGTCAGTAGGACTGAAGCACACGTCCCTAGAGCCTGACGTAGGCTCATCATCTCACTACCTGCACTTCATTAGCCGCACCCGTGCTCTCTCTCTGTGTGTGTGCGCGCGCACGTGCACGCACACAAACACACACATGAATGGCAAGAGAGTGAGAGACAGCGAATGGAAATGAATATATATATAGATATATATATATGAGAGAGAGCGAGAGTGAGAGAGAGCAATAGAGCGAGCAAGAGAGCGAGAGAGCGAGAGAGAGAGAGAGAGAATCCTGTGTCAGTGCCAGGCTGTGTGTGATTAATGTGATGCTCCACGTTCCATCTCCTCCTCCATTACCAGACCCTCCATCCCTCCATCCCAGGCTGCCTGCACACTTGACTGCTCAACCCTACAATGACACACACACATGCAGGCGCGCACAGACACACACACCAAAAGACAAACACACACACACACACACTAAACACAAATGATCAAAGCTGTGTATGTAGCCCTGGGTCAAGTCAGCGCCCAACCGAGAACGGACATTAAAATACAGCTTTCATAGCGCTTTCATAGAATCACGGATGAAACCGAAGAACACCAGCGTGGCATCAATAAACATCAATACACCCTGCGCCCTCAAGCCTTCAAACCAGCAGTGTTACGCCCACCGTGGAGCCCAGTGGCTACCTCCATCCTAACCCACCCACCAGCAGCCCACTGCCAACAGAGCCCAGCTCACTCCCTGCCACACACACACACACACACCAGACAGAAGGTGCTCCTGACACCCCCGCCATGTTCCAGCCTTCATCTCCTCCTCTTCCTCCACCCACCCCCCCCCCCCCCCCCCCCCCCCGCCCTGCATGCATTAGAACAACATCAGCACTTAATTAAACAGTCCATTTCACACCTGGTGTGCATAGCAGCGCCCAGTCAACCCTGCATCCATATGCCATCCCTGCTAATATCACCCCTCTCAGCCAGGCTCACACACACACGCGCACACACACGCGCATTCACGAGCACACACATACACACCTTCATGAACACGCACTCACTCACTAAGAACACGCAAACACATTGATGAAGATGCACAAACATTTATGAATACACACATTTATGAACACACTCACACCCACATGCAAACACATACACACACATTTACGCATGAACACAACAGCCACAAGCATCACCAAACACACATGCACATAAACACGTGCTCACCAAGATATGCGCACGCACACACACACAAGCCTGAATATGCCTCTAGTATTGGAGGGGCAGGGAGGGAGGGAGGTTCACACAATACATGTTGGTGTGTATGTGCATGTGGGTATGTGTACGTGTGTGAACGTGTGTGTGTGTGTTGGCGTGCCAAGAGGAAGGAAGACGGTACAAGATGGCGGAGGAGAAGAACAGCCTTCCTCTGTTCCAGTGGCTCACTGTAGGAGCGCACATTGTGATTTATAATGTATGCTAATAAACAGAGCAGCGAAAGGTGGGAGGTGACTGGAAGCAGGGGGGAACGAGAGAAAGAGAGAGAGACAGAAATCTGGAGAGATCTAGAGGGAGCAAGTAAGAGATAGAGAGAAGAGAGAGAGAGAAGAAGGAGAGAGAGACAAAGAGATCTAGAGAGATCTAGTGAGAGCAAGTGAGAGAGAGAAGTAGCGAGGACCAAGGGAGAGAGAGAAGATAGAGAGAGAGAGGGAGAGACAAAGAGATCAAGAGAGAGCAAGGGAGAGAGAGAAGAGAGGGAGAGAAGGAGCAATCTAGAGAGAGACCGCGAAAGCGAATGCGCTTGTTTGAAAGTGTTTCAGGGACAGCCAGAGCCTAAAGGGTTTTGCCTTTAGGGGACGCACACACAACTACATAGACACATAAGCATGCATACGCACACACGTACACACACACAGTCAGGCTGTTGGAGCTCCAGGCAGGTTCCAGATGGAGAGGTCAGAACCACACTGCCCTGCTGTCCCAGCATGCTGTAGGCTCCCAGAAACAAGGGAGCCTCCGGCCACACACACACACACACACACACACACACACACACACACACACACACACACACACACACACACACACACACACACACACACACACACACACACACACACACACACACAAAAACATAACTTGCGGTGCTCAACTGCTGTTTACAAATGCCTGATTGTCTGTCTATCCATCCCTCTCTCTCATAGTTATGTGGAAAGCAATGTACTAGAGCGGTTAGGAAGCAACAAGGTAAGGTAGCAAGGGAGTAGATTACACTCCGAACGGCCTAATTAATCAGATACCAGCATGGGTGCCATTCTAAGGCCACACATCTGACGCGTGCGTGTGTGTGAGCGTGTGTGAGTGTGAGAGTGAGAGCGTGCGTGCGTGTGAGAGTGCGTGTTTCCTTTATGCTGCTCTGATTCTCATTACCAAACAACTCCACCCTCCAGCACAGCGCTAGTCTGTACACACGTCCATTCATTACAGCGGAGTGACAGGGTGCCTGTGTCAGTGTGTGTGTGTGTGTGTGAGTGTGAGAGTGTCGGAACTTGTGTACATGCACATGCTAATGAAAGAATGAGCTAGAATTCTTTGATCAGAGTGTGTGTGTGTGTGTGTGTGTGTGTGTGTGTGGGGGGGGTGAGAGACTGATAGAGATACAAAGCCATTTCATACTCCTGGGGTTGAGGATAGAGTCATGGTCCTAATATCTACCTCTCTATTCATTATGATAAATTACATAGTAGAGAGCGGGGGTGACACACACACACACACACGCACACACACACTGGGTTAGTCAAACCAGCTAATATAGGGGCAGCAGGTTGCAGCTTGTGAAGACCACACTGGAGCAGGAACAACTACACACAAATGTGGGTGGGCGTTAATCCTGGAGTGTGTGTTTGTGTGTGAAGGTGAGTTCAACTGTGTGCGTTTACAAATGTGAGTGTATACATCTACTTGTCCAGGAAGCCTGTTTCTAAAGGGATGACCCTGGGATTGAGAGGTTCCTTATCCTGCAGCGGGGGGGGGGGCACCTTGATGTAGGCAGTCCCTCCTCCTCCTCCTCCTCCTCCTCCTCCACGGCAGGTCTCTGACTCACCCACACACGACGCCAGCTACAACATGACCAGGCATCACCATCAGCAGCGGGCCCGGGTATAACGGCGTTATTATTATTATTAGCTTTGAGGCTTTGGTGTGGAGACACACAGGTGACGCTTAATCACAGAGGACCCGCTGCAGGGACCGTCTGAGCAGATGACAAAGGAGGCGTACTCGGATGGCATTGTACACGTATTTATTAATAGCGGGCATGAATCACAAACAAAGTGATTACTTAAGTCCATATGCGGACGCAACGGCATGCCTCACGATGGAAAGAGTGCCTGACCCAGCACATTCATCGTGTTCACCCGGCGATGAGCGATCTGATGAGAACTAAAACAACTGTTAAATCAAGGAAGGGAGCCTGTGTGTGTGTGTGTGTGTGTGTGTGTGTGTGTGTGTGTGTGTGTGTGTGTGTGTGTGTGTGTGTGGAGAAGAGAGGATGATAATGGATTTGCTGTTGGAGAAGTTTGAGTGACTGTATATTGGAGCTGGCACATCTAAAAGATATGGTGGGGGGGGCGGGGGGAAGAGAGAGAGAGAGAGAGAGAGAGAGAGAGAGAGAGAGAGAGAGAGAGAGAGAGAGAGAGAGAGAGAGAGAGAGAGAGAGAGAGAGAGAGAGAGAGAGAGAGAGAGAAGAAAGAAAGAAAGAAAGAAAGAAAGAAAGAAAGAAAGAAAGAAAGAAAGAAAGAAAGAAAGAAAGAAAGAAAGAAAGAAAGAAAGAAAGAAAGAAAGAAAGAAAGAAAGAAAGAAAGAGAGAGAGAGAGAGAGAACACTGCGGTGTGTTCTCTTTGTTTAGCTCATTCTTTAACTTCACTCCCTCCATCTCTCTTCCCCCCTTAATGATTCATTTCCAGGTTCCTTGCCAGGAAGGGAGGGATGGAGGGAGAGCCAGGGGAGGAAGAGTTGGGAGAGCCTGATGAAGAGACCCAGAGCCTGGCTGGACAGCTGGGTTAGAAGGCCCTTTGTGGACCTGGTGCATGAGGCCACACACACACATGCTCAGTTGGCTCACACAGACGCACACGCTAACACACAAACACACAAAAACACGCGCCTCACACACACACACACGATCACACACCCACAGACAGTGACACACAAACACAAATGTGTATATATTCCTGGTAAATCTGTCAAATAGAAAGGAATGGGATGGGACCGTGGGTGTGCACGCGCATGTGTGTGTGTCTGTGCGCACATGCTCGTGTGTGTGTGTGTAAGCTGTGGGGAGTATAAGTGAGTGTTGTAGGGTCATATGATCCTGTCCCAATTAGAAAAGCTGCCTTTGTAAACTTCTCACCCCGCCACATGACGCTTACATCATATTCATGCTAACAGCGGAGCTCTGAGAGCTGGGAATTCAATCACACGTTTCAAACACGCACGCGCACACACAAACACGCACGTGCACACACACACACACACACACACACATACACATAACTGGGCCAGCAAGCACGGCTCCTGCTTGTCTCGATATCTCAAGGGATGCTAGGCTAATTCAATCCTGTGTGGATACCACTCCAGTGCTATTAGCAGCCCTGCGCTAAGGGGTGCTAAACCTTTAGCCGTCGGACCACAATGTACCTGTAAATGTACAAAAGGTACAAGCGACAGCAATGCCCCCGAGACGCCCACCTGAGGCACACATCCACACACAAAGCTCCGCCATTTAAGTAGCTCGCATCCGTCTTAACCCATTAAGGATCTGAAGGTCAAAGATTAAAGGTCAGGGTGCAGAGTCACATGGTCCCAGGGCTTACCTTTGGGGAGAAGCCTGTCCACACAGGTGTTGCCATTAGAGTGTGCATTTGTGGGCGTTTGTGTGCGTGCGTGTGTATTGTGTGCATGTGCATGTGTGTCTGTTTGTCTGTGTGTGCGTGTGCGTGTGCTCACCTCGAGGCTCTTCGGCTTGTTTTGCCAGTTTACGGAGGGCTGCAGCGAATCCGGAGTGAGCCGACTGGGCAGCCGGGCTCCCATTGGCTACGATGGAGCCGTTGAGAGGTGAGGGGGTGAGGGGGCTGACCGTTGCCGTGGTACGAGTCGCCGTGGAGATCATTCCTAAAGATGGTGACTTTGGCTCATGGCTCATGCCTGAGGGGAGAAGGGAGGAGCAAAAAAAGGAAATTGATTAGTTATTGATTCATGATCAACGTTGCGTTTAGGGTCACAATAGGCTAGGCCTGTGTTGACTGATCCTACTAATAGTGGGGCCACGGGTGTCAGCACAAACACACCCTTCAGGATGACCCATTCAACCACTCACATGGCAGGGAAGCATGTAAATAGGATAAGACCCGATTCCTAGAAGTGAGCCCTCAACCGAGCCTTGGGCTGTCTGTCTATGTGTGACAGCTGCACGGCCAGGGATTGGTGGAATGGAGTGGACTGTGTGTGTATATTATGGGATGGGGGGGGGGAGGGTCGGTGGTCTATTGGCTGAGGGTCAGAGGTGAGTGAGGAGGCTGGATCAGTGAGCAGTCTTTCCCGTCTGCCCCAGTTCACAGCGCCCGGCATGCTGGGACCAGGTCACCAGGAGACTAGGCGCACACGCACACGCACACACACACGCACACACACACACACAAACACACACCTCTCTCCACTGATTGGTTGCACAATAATGTGACCAGCAGCAGCATTCAACCAACCAAAATTGGGAACTTACAGTTCTGGATGCTAGGATGCTGGGCTCAAAACATGATTCACACAAATACTGCTCCTGTCATGAGGAAGCATTCCTCTACAACTAAAAAGTGTTTGTTATATTGTTTCAGACAATGTGTGCCTTTATATCATATTACTACATATTAATCATGTTTGT
The DNA here is from genome assembly GCF_026213295.1 of Gadus chalcogrammus. Lineage (NCBI taxonomy): Eukaryota > Metazoa > Chordata > Actinopteri > Gadiformes > Gadidae > Gadus > Gadus chalcogrammus. The sequence continues at coordinate 21,952,176 of NC_079425.1, read as the reverse complement.
CCGTGTAAACCAAACAAACAAACGACTTCAATCTCTTATGATTTACGACCTGATATTATTTACTTCTGTTTGTGTATTTGTTGTGTCTCCAGGCTTATATTGACCTTTTAGTAGCTTTAGGGCTAAGAGTACTTCTGCCCTTTGAGTGTGTGTTTATGTTTGTGATTCTGTGTGTGTCTAGCGAAAGGTGACACTTTTACAGTGCGTTGGTCAGTGGAATGCATGAATGACTGAGTGGTCCGCGGTAGCCTTGCTTACTTCAACCCACACACACACACACACAGACATAAATACTCAGGCACACACACATGCTGATGTGAGGTATGACTTCCTGTGTGGAGGTGGCTCTAGGTTCATATGGAATGTTGGTGAAGAAATAGGGGGATTAACGATTCCATTAACACACACACACACAGTCACACACACACACAGTCGCACACACACACACACCCCACACGCCCACACACTTTGTTTACATTCCATGTCTATGTCTATCCTCTGGCAGACACACAGTAACCACAATCCCAGACATGCACACGCACACAAGAAGAAGAAACCCACCCACACACGCCGACAGACACACAAGCTGGGAGTGCTCTGTTCTGTTCACTAACAGAATATCAATACTACAATTATACGAGTTGGAATTACATATTGGACTAGCCCAGAGACATTAAAGAGGTGCCGTTTTCTCTCTCTCTCTCACACACACACACACACACACACACACACACACACACACACACACACACACACACACACACACACACACACACGGACACACATACACACAGAGCTGTGTGTGCGTGCATGTGTAAAACAATGAATAAGTGTGTTCTACCTCAGCATTGCTCTGCCTGACCTTCCAATCGCCCAGTACCCTCTGAGTGAACCCACCGACAATTAATCATGGAATCAACAATGACTACCGTCTTTACACACTCACACCACCGCACAGCCCGCCCGACATTCAGTCTTACACACACACACACTCAGGGCACACACACAGACCCATACCCACATGTGTGCGCACAGCGCATGGAGACACAAACACACACACACACAGAAAGACAAATAACCAATGGTTAAAGAATTGCATATAAGCAAACAGGCCGTCTAAGTATTCATGCCTCGATCCAGCCCAGCACTGAGAGCACACACACACACACACACACACACACACACACACACACACACACACACACACACACACACACACACACACACACACACACACACACACACACACACACACACACACACACACACACACACACACACCTCTTTAGATAGTCACTGACCATTCAACTGTATGAGAACCAGGAAGTGTTCACACACAAAAGCAGACAGATACGTCCACGGCCAGAGAGATAGAGCACGGCTCAGAGTTCAGAGCTCACCACCTCCGGGGGAGACACACAGACCCAGTCCACCGTCCCACACACATGCTCCCCTGCACGCACACACACACGCAGACCACCAGATTGCGAACGCCAAGAAACACACTGGTATAACCTGAATCATGTACAAATACCTTTTTGAACACATACACTTTAAAACACCCACACACACATTCAAGGCTACACCGACGAAAAACAAACACAAACAATAGAAACAGGTAATCCCGCACACACAGACACGCAAGCATGGCCAGATGACACAGGCGGAGCGAGAGAGACGGAAAGCCCGACGGAGGCTCCTTACTGTACAAAGGAGCGGAGCGTCATCAGTCTCCCATGGCTGCGTCTTCCTGCTGAGCCCCGCCCGCCACACAGAGCCCCTACCCAGCAGGACACACCGCATCTTCCTCTCCTCCTCCTGCTGCTCCTCCACCTCCTCTCTCTCTGTCGCTCTCTAGTATCGCCTCTATCTGCCGCCCGAACCTCCCTCTCTCTCCCTCTCCCTCTCTCTCCCTCTCCCTCTCTCTCCCTCCCCCTCTCTCTCTCTCTCCCTCCCTCTCTCTCTCCCTCCCTCCCTCTGCCCCTCACCCTGTCGCTCACAAAGAACAGTTTGGAGCTTATCTAACAAAGCAACACACACACACACACACACACACACACACACACACACACACACACACACACACACACGCACTCTGCCTATCCGTGTCCTCCTCACTTGCTCGCTCCCTCTCTCTCTCTCTCTCTGGCTCCCTCACTCGCACTCTACTGCTTGGCTCGCTCGCCCTGCCCTTCTCTCTACCTCTCTCTCTCTCTATCTATCTCTCTCTGTCTTGCTGGCTCTCTCTCTCCCTCCCTTGATGAGAAAACAGAAATTCTTAGCCCAGCAGCTGCTACGATGTCACATGACGACCTGCCCCCCCCCCCCCCCCCCCCCCCCCAACCTATAATTCCTCAGCCATTTGCAGATAACAGACAGAGGCATGCATGCCCTGCCATGGGGGCACTTAGGTGGGGGAGGGGTCCCGGGGGGAGGAGGAGGGGGAGGAAGAGGAGGAGGAGGCGCTCGAAGGTGGTGTGTGCATCTGTGTGTGTGGATGTGTCTTCCACTTCTTCTCTTTTTTTCTTTCACACAGGGTCGGTCATCAGATCTGACCCCATAGTGGGTGAGCGAGGGCGGGGGTAGATAAACTGTGTCTGTCTGTGTGTTTGTGTGGAAAGAGCGTCAGAGAGGGAGCGAGAGAGCACGAGAGAGAGAGCGCGAGCGAGAGAGCGAGAGAGATCCTGAGAGGGAGACTTGTCCTGGCCTGTGTCAGGCCCTGCAGCACAAGTTAGCTAACCCACCGAGTCGGAATCAATTTCTCTCCCTCTCCTCTCTCCCCCTACAAGTCTAAAAACTGAAGTGGCATTCGGCAAACACACATCGTTGTCACACACAGAACCACACAACGCAGTATTGTTCGATGTGGTCAGTGTTAAATAGCGAGTCCACTTCCTCCCTGATGTTGTGTCTTCGCTGGGGTGTGAATGAGCAGGTTCTGTAGTCACTTCCTCCACCTGATACTCCTATCCAAACAGTGAGGAGGCCAGCGCAACGAAGAGAGACGATCAAGAGAGAAAGAGACAGCGAGAGAGAGATACAGAGAGACTGAGAGGAAGACTGGGAGATGAGTTTAGAGGAGGAGTTTTGATGAATTGCGAGAAACTATGAGAGAGAGAGAGAGAGAGAGAGAGAGAGAGAGAGAGAGAGAGAGAGAGAGAGAGAGAGAGAGAGAGAGAGAGAGAGAGAGAGAGAGAGAGAGAGAGAGAGAGAGAGAGAGAGAGAGAGAGAGAGAGAGAGAGAGAGAGACCTACTTATGAAGCAAAGCAACATGGTGGCCAGTGGTGTGCCAAGAGCCACTTCTCAACAAAGCTCCTTTCTGTTTCTTAGGCCACGCTCTAGCTCCTCTGAGACAACACGACACACCAGTCCCCTGCCCCCCCCACATATCGATGCTTCGTCCCCTTGCTTCCTGTTTCCCCCCCCCCCTCTCTCTTCCATCCCCCCTCCATCCTCTGTTCCATCCCCTCTTTCCCTCCAACACTCTCCTTCCTTCTCTTTCATCCTTCTCTCCCCCAACCCCCTCCCTATCTCTCTCTATCGGCCACTCTGGAGGAAGCACACAGCTTGGCCTGAGTCCTCTCTCTCTCTCTCTCGCTCTCTCTCGCTCTCTCTCGCTCTCTCTCGCTCTCTCTCGCTCTCTCTCGCTCTCTCTCTGGGTGGGGTCAGCTAACATCATGTTGACAGATAAGGAGCCCATTCACTCCCCGTTGTTGTGGGCCGCAACACAACAAGACACAGCAGGCCACCGTAGATAGAGTGCCGCTGAGAAACAGGGTAAAATAAACTGCACTTTTTATTTCTCCATCTGGCCGAGGCGAGGCGTCGAACGCAATCACCACTTGAAGACAAGGGATTAAGTTGCTCACCCGATCGGATTAGAGGCACAACCAGGCCCTTGTCACCACTCTAATATCTTTAGTGGGAGTGTTAGCAAACAAGGAGGGACTTAAAAGCAGTACGGAAAGGTTGTGTTTAATTTATGCGTCGTAAATTCTGAACTTAACGAGGACTTGATTGCAACACAAGCCGCTAAGAAAGATAATGAGAGACTAGTAGCAAAGGAAATACTAATGATATGAGTAAATTGCAAAATTCCATTAGTATCGAAAAAAAAAAACGACCAATTCATTCAGCACAAACGCTTTCATACAATCCTCGAAACGTCCAGCAGATGGAGACTTCTTACAGTAAAGGGAAACCTAATTACAATGCCTTGCTATCCAGCGATACTCAAACAATAAAACAAGGGTAGCTGTACTTAATACGGGCGAGATTACACCACTCAAATAGAAGCCAGGCCTTTGCTTAAATAAAGGGTATATATGTGGGTTTTCATGGTCTTTCAAGGAGCCATCTTGGGAGGGGATTATTAAGCACAGTAGCGTCGGCTCTTTCAGACCGCCTAAGGGTTAAAGGAATCTGTTAAACGCCCCGGCTCCTGGTGTAATTAACCCTTTGAGTGTTGTTACAGCCCAAGGGAAAACAAAACAAAGTATTTGGAAAAAGGAATGCCGGTTGAAGCACGTGCACGCATGCGCACGCACGCACACGCACGCACACGCACACACACACATATAGAAGACACATGAACATATATTTGCGTACAGGAGCCCACGCAACCTCACACGGTACACACACACATGCACAGGACAGCAGCTCTCTACAGCTAAATGACATACAGTAAACACAAAGTCTTAACACCCCACTGGGAGGAAAGCGGATCATTAACACACCAACAAACACACAGCCACACTTTTCCAACACTCTGTTGGCTGGAATGCAGATTACCCTTTCTGGCTCTCTTTGACATAGACATGTAGGAAGAGAGAGAGAGACAGCGAGAGAGAGACAGAGACAGAAACAGAGACAGAGAGAGAGAGAGAGAGAGAGAGAGAGAGAGAGAGAGAGAGACAGAGACAGAGAGAGACAGAGAGAGACAGAGAGAGGGAGGGAGGGAGAGAGACAGAGACAGAGACAGAGACAGAGAGAGGGAGGGAGAGAGAGAGAGACAGAGCGAGAGAGAGACAGAGCGAGACAGAGACAGAGAGAGACAGAGACAGACAGAGAGAGAGAGAGAGAGAGAGAGAGAGAGGAAGAGAGACAGAGAGAGCGATAGAGTAAGGGAGGCAGGGAGGGAGGGGGAGTAAATCCTCTTGGCTCCTGTGTGCCCAGGCCAGCATGAAGATAATGCAGTGGCAGCTCTAGAGGGTGGTTAATCTTTAACCAGGAAGGGATTTGCCTATCAGCTCGTTAAAACTAGCAGCGCAACGCTATTCCCTATCTGATCCAGGCAACCTTCCAGGCCAGGCCAGGTCAGGACCAGGCCAGAACGGCTCCTCGGTGCACAGCATGATGGGCTCTCTTTTGGCCCCGGGTCAGTAGTAGTAGCAGTATTGGGGCAGGTATTTATGGGTTGCTTCCTGAGGGCTTCCCCTCGTAGGAGTGGCCGTTTGGTGTGGTGTGGTGAGCAGACAGACTTCCACAGCTAGGCCGCGGCTGATTGACTGCTGCTGGGGGTCTGAAGACATCCAGGCCTCGGGGGCTTACTGCTATGCCAGGGAGGAGGGGAGTGAGGGAGAGAGGGAGGGAGGGAACTATCTACAAATGACAAAATATTCTGAATCTATTATGGAACCACCTTGAAGCAAGTGATAACTGGATACGTTTGACATCATGGATTCTGAAGTTACAGTAAAAATAGAACAAATATTGAACTTTAACTACTGGGAGAACTGGAGCAGTAGTTAAACAATTTGGAGGAATCCGGGAAACTCGTGGTGTGGTTTGCTCTCAGTGTGAGGGGAAGCTGGGTAACGGGGCGTCTTGAGAAAGTCACATGCTGAAGATACTCATAATGTGGTTGGTATATATTACACACGCACACATACACACACACACAAACACACAAAGCAGGATAAACCAGCTCAGGTTGTGCAGGTTTGTTTGACATCTGTAATGAGTTGTCAGTGCAATCTCCCCTCAGGCACTACCAAACGTACGTGCGTGTTGGTGGGTGTGAAAAAGTGACATCAAAGGAACCCTCGAAACCGCGGTTCGTCTTGCAGCAGAACGAGAACAAAATTCGAGGAAACAGGGAAAGCAAAGCAAATGGGTAGGAGGCAAGTTAGGATGAGCATTGGTGAGCTTTAGCTCTCTCCACTCACTCAATCAACTGTCAAACCAAAGCACCTAGTACGCATGACTGTATGAGCAAACATAGATGTACTATATCATTAAGCAGAGCCGGTATCTCAGCATGTTCCTCACTGTCAGTGTGTGTGTGTGTATCTGTGTCCCCTGTTCTCTGTGTCTATGTGCCTCTCTCTGTGTAGATATCCACCCAGCACTCCATCTTCCCTTGTCTGAGGGCGATTTTGTTTAATTTGGGAAACTCACACAACCCTTATGGGAGGAAAAAGAAGTTAAGTTAATTATGCCTCTAAGTATCTATCTCTCAGGTCTGTAGATGTCTGACACTCTGCACGAAAATTATTTAAAATGCAAATCATCTTCCGTGCTATTCTGAACTTTCGACCACAAAGTCAGAGGTTCCTTAAACCCTTCTGGTTTCTGAGTGTGTCTGCTCAGAGGCGTCCACGGTCACACTATTGGTACCAATTGCCTTGGGAGGAATTGTGGATGATCTGGATATCTCTGTGGTTGTTGGCACTCTGTGAGTTGAGTACGTTAGCTGGTTCTTTATTAAATCCAGCAGGTATGCATGCACCAGTGCTGTGTCTTGAGGAAAGGAATAGAAAATACACTCTCCTTTCCCCCCCAGCCTCCACTGCCTTGGTCTACTAATCACACACACACACACACACACACACACACACACACACACACACACACACACACACACACACACACACACACACACACACACACACACACACACACACACACACACACACACACACACACACGTGTGCGTCTTTGTGGGCTCTCATGTCTCACATCAGCGTAGGCGTAAAACAGCAAAGTCTGGTTACGCCTCACCATGATTCCAAAAAGGTGTGAACACACACACACACACACAACACCAGTAACTCATTCTCTCTGCTGTGCTCTACGTACACGAGTGCACGCATGCATTGCTCACACACAAACCAGCAGACAAGGGGAAGTCCAAGGGCTAAACCAAACACTTGAGTCTAGTGTTTGGCCTGTGAATCTGGTGGCTTAAAGCAAGCATTACCGACCAGTCTCCATCTCCCTCTTCACCTGTCAGTCTTACACAGGTATGGAGACACACACACACACACACACACACACACACACACACACACACACACACACACACACACACACACACACACACACACACACACACACACACACACACACACACACACACACACACACACACACACAATGCAGGAGGCAGAGAAACAATCAAGCACACAAACACACACACACACACACACACGCATGGCACGTGGGAACAGCAAATAAATATTTGCACACATGCAACAGAGCCACAGAAGCGCTTATCGCCATTTCTGCACCTGTGATACACAAACACACACGCTAATATACACACACACACACACACTGCATTACATTAGGATGTAACACATGTGCCTTTCCTCTCTTTCTGTCTCCCTCTGTCTTTACTGTGCAGATGAGCAGCCAACTGCTCTTATGTAAATTTATTCTATATAATCACATGCGCAAATCACATCTTCTTTCTCTCTCCACATCCTGATCTCAGTCCTTATCTCTCTCTCTGAAGGAATCAGTCGGGATATGATTGTGTAATTAGCATTCCCTCTGCTCTTCCCAGCCCTGAACCCTCTGTGTCTGTGTAACATACATACGCACGAGCACACGCACACACACACACACTTATATAAAATAAATCATTGACCATTAGTATACTATTATGGGATTGACTTGATCAACAGCCATCACCTAGGCCTAAACTGAGGGTGGTTTATTCGATAAACAGGCATTTGCAAATGAACAGAGGGAAGAAATCCCTAACACCTCAACTCTTAATCCTTTTAACAAGTCCTGCTATGTAAATACCACACACAAAGAAAAGAAGGATTATATCATTATCTTTCTCTTAGAGAAAGCATGGCTTTCTCGAACAGGGGCCATTGCTTGAAGGTATTGTTATTCAATGGGAATCCATCGAGTCACAGAGGGGGTTACCACCGGATTGGACATGCTTGGCAAATACAAATCTCTGCAAATACGATTTTTTATTAATTAGGTTCCCCGTTGATTATTTTTGTTTCTTTTTTTATTCTCGCGTGATAGTATTGATGGAGGACCGAAAATAGGAGTTAGCATACAGAGGAAGAAGGAGAGGACCGGTCCAGGGGGTTCTGAGGGCTATGTGGGCCTTGGACAGGCCTGTGCATATAGAGGAACGATGGAGGTTTACAGGGACTACAGGCGTTTAGCTTCATCCTTAAGCCGATTACAAACCCCAAGATGAAAGACTTGACTTCCCTTCACACACGTCTGACCCCGTTCACACAAGTGTGACGACAAGGTAGGACACGGATGGACATTTAGCAACATGAACACACACACACACACACACACACACACACACACACACACACACACACACACACACACACACACACACACACACACACACACACACACACACACACACACACACACAGTAGATAGCTGCTTAAAGTTAAGCCAGTAACACATTAAGGGGAGCACATTAGGAGACTACAACGTGACTTCACAGTGAAAGTAATTTGTAAAGACACACACAACCAACCACATGAACTGTTGGGCGGGTCGGACTGCCAGTCTGTTTGTGTGTCTTTGTGTGTGTGTGTGGAAGGCGCTTATCAGAGCAAGGGCTTTCATTGCACATACATCGGCAGCGAAAACAAACACACAAAGATTTAATTTCTGAGGTTTATATATGCCCCTGATTGACAATGTGTTGTCCATCTTAATTAAGAGCCAACCTCTAATAAGAAGCATCAGCATAATAGAGAGGGTGTTACTAGATGACCAAATAGTATGGAAGAATGAGAGAACGTGAACTCAAACATGTAGATGATAAAAAAGGTGTAATATAGTGAAACGGGGATAAACTCCAAATGAGGTCTTCTTACATGAAGTGTGTGTGTGTGTGTGTGTGTGTGTGTGTGTGTGTGTGTGTGTGTGTGTAGATCAGTGAGAGGTCAGGTGTCCTGTTCCCAAGACATGCTGGGGCAGATCAGGTGACTGATAGCATCTGCTTGTCACTCACACACACACACACACACACACACACACACACACACACACACACACACACACACACACACACACACACACACACACACACACACACACACACACACACACACACACACACACACAAATGTAGAGACACACACACACACGCACACACAGGAGAGTGAAAAGAGAGAGAAAGAGAGAGTGAGATGGAGACATCGATGGCTATTCCACACCTTCTGTACAGACATTTGCCGTCTGAACCAAGATTATAAGGCTGATGATGATGCCTACTATGCTAAGGGCCTCTTAGCTGGAAAGCTAAGAGGCCCTATCATTAAGTGTCTGAACTATGGCTTAATAGAATAATAGTCAGGGTTATTATAAATAGGCTATTATTTTGACAATAACATTTTTTAATTAAGTCTTAATTTTTATTTGTTGCATGTATGAATCGTTGCATGTAAATCCATATTCTCCGGAAAATACAAATTCCGGAGAACCAAAAGATGTGGTCTCCATATTAGGTTGACGTGACTCATATTCCCCTTTGTTTGATAAAAGGACGAAGATGACACTGATTAACAATGACTATTGGATGACTAAATGGCCACATAATGTGCGGCTGTGAATATGTCAAAAGACATGCGCGTGCGCACGCGCACACACACACACACACACACATATGTAGAAGCTCAAGTGTAAGGCCAGGTGACACACGGATGGGTAATGTGTGTGTGGGTGTCAACAAACGGTTACAAAGACCAGCTCACAGAGCAGGTTAGGCTTGATCACACACTTGCACACGCACAAAGGTATACAGATACACAAACACAATGCACGCACAAAAAATACATCACAATGTGGCCTGTTTTGCCGGACACAGAAAGTCATTAAAGAAGGACTCAAAGCTATGTCTGTTGATGTGCAAAACCCTCATTACCCAAACACACTACAGTGGTTTTCTAGTCAAGCGCACACACAAGTGAAGCGCACACAAAAACACACGCACAATAAAGAGTACAACCACATTTTCATACCACCTTAGGACATTGTTGTACTGCGAGTCAAATCCAAGCCCAGCCAAGTCTAACACATCCCAGTCTTCCAACCAGGGCCCACTATGTAAACTCAATGCAAACATCAAGGTTTATAGCCAGCGCCATTCAAAACCATTAGGATGGGCTGTCGATAAGGAATATGCAAAACGGGTCACCTTTAGGTCCGGTGTCCCTGTGTCAACAGTACTGGAGTGTGTGTGTGCATGTGTGTGTGTGTGTGTGTGTGTATGTGGGGGGGGGGGGGGGGCTGCTAGGGACTATCCTAATCACTCTCTAAACACAACCAGGTGCTGTTGCCACAGACAAACTGTCACCAGTACCCCGCACCACCCCAGCTGCCGTCTGCCCCAGACACCCAGTGTCAGAGCGGGTTAATGGTACAGTAAAGCAGCACCTCCGCGTCTACTGGGGTGCACTCTGCGCCAACTTCAGTGGGACCTGTGGTTTCTGTGACAGGTTAAGAACTGCTGGCTGGTTCAACCCAAGTGTTTATGTTCCCCTTTCTTGTGTGTTGTTTTATGGATCCTTTTAAGTGTGTAGCGAGTTCAGCTATCTATATAATCTATCTGCCTATGTTGAGACAAGTGAGTCTTTTTTTTTTTTTTTACTTAATAGGACATTTGAAAACATTATGTTACCAAGTGACATCTTGGCACACTAAAAGCAGCCTTTAATTCCGTCCTTATTCTGGCTGTTGTATAAACACTGTCTGCAAGCCGATTTAGGACCAATTATGTGTATAATAAGCAAAACTGTGTGTGTGTGTGTGTGTGTGTGTGTGTGTGTGTGTGTGTGTGTGTGTGTGTGTGTGTGTGTGTGTGTGTGTGTGTTATGTCGAAACACTTCTCACGCGCTCCTGTGCGCCAACCGGCGCTCTTCCTGTTAACTGCAGGCGCCGACATCCACTGTTTCTAGTGGCATTACACACACACACACACACACACACACACACACACACACACACACACACACACACACACACACACACACACACACACACACACACACACACACACACACACACACACGAAGACCACCCCAACCCCCACCTCGGGCACACCAAACGGTCACCCATGTAACAACACCACCGCAATCAATAGGCCTTCTCCATCAGGCAATAGCTGTACAGTAGACCAGATATCGTGACGTCAAAGCATACCGACTAGACTGTGTCTTATGATCTTCATCTTTTTTCTTTTTTTTAATCGACCGACTTAAGAAACTGACGACACAATTACTTCAACGTGTCTCAGTCGCGATGCTTACAGTTTAACCCGAGAAACCCTTCGGGCTATACTTAACATAACAGTCGAGGGGACCAGACCAGAAACGTCTGTCTTGGAAACAATGTCAGAAGACGTTAATTAGGGAGTTGTTGGGGCTGTCCGCCCTTTAGACCGGCGATAGCCTGCGTTTCATATCTCGATTGTGGGGAATTTTCAAAAACACAAAGCGAAACATCAGCCCCGTTACAGCTTCGACAGTGGCACGTTTTCTTTCTCTCCATTAAACTCTCTCTTTCCCTTGGTGGTGGCGCGCACACGCGCGCGTGAAGCCGACAAGCTTGGCTTGGCTCGCGAACCCCGACCGACGTTTCCTCGAGATCGTGATAACTTCCTCAACGAAACCATCCTCCACGGAACAACCGGCGGTGTCCGAGATCGAAGTAATCACCCGGAAAAACACTCACCGTAACTACATGCGGGCTTATTCCAATCCGTATCAATTCGTAATTCTTCATTTAGTTGTGAAACCGCGTATCCATCCTTCGGCTTTTTCTCCCAGCTCCGTCGAGAAGAGACTACTTTTGTTGTCACGCAGGAAGCTCCGACGCCTAGCGAGGCCACGGGGACGGAGCTGCTGAGCGGAGGAGCGAGAGAGAGAGCGAGCGAGAGAGAGAGAGGCGGCCAGCTGCTGAGAGCTTGGAGGTGGGGCTTCCTCCAGAGCGGGGACAGACAGACAGACACGGGGGGTGGGGTGGGGCGGGGTGGGGGCAAGCACCTGCTCCCCCGTCACGCCTTCACAGAGCTGACCCCTCATTGTCCCCCCAGCCACGGAGATGAATGGACGGTCGATGCTACACATTCCGCGTTTGACAAGAATGAAGTTGAAGTATTGTCGCGGCTTTGTCGGGCTTACAATGCGTGCTATATGGCAGACACGCGGATTGTTATTTTTATTGGGATGATCTTTATGGGGGGGGGGGGGGGCAGTTTGGACGGCTCGACGATGAAGAGATAGGAAAAATTTAACATTTTTACGCAGATATTAGAATCAGCCCAACATACTATGGGGCTTCTACACAAAACGAGAGCATTGTCAAGCTGAATTTACCCTGAAATGGGAATGTAGTAGTAGGGTGTAATTGCATAGAATGTACACAAGAGGACAGCAATCTACCAGAAGCACGTCAAAAGCTCTTAAATCGGACCTGTGTGGTTGTAAGCGATTTTACAGTGGATTAGAACATGTGTTTACTGTAAGTACCTAAGGACGGTTTGATAAATGCAGTGCAAATTGTACATAGCCCACTTTTTTAAATGTGGTTCAAACTGAGCACAACAAAAATCCATCCACACACTCACTGTGTACTTTTTTTTATCCATTTGACAGCATATTCCTTAGCTATACTTGACCCAGCAGAGAGAGAGAGAGAGTTAGAGAGTTATGAAGAGGTAAAACTGGTATGGTTTTGTTGACTAATGGTGCAGTGTTTGAACCTCCGCCTCACATCTGCCTACTGTCTACATTTATACCACCCCTAGGACACACACACACACACACACACACACGCACACGCACGCACACGCACACACACGAACACGCACACTATTAACATAATCCGCACAGAGGAAAAACGTTATAAAAAATGTATGAATGTGCCGTGCCACATGCTACCACACGCTATGTTCTTCCTGTTAAATAACTGTTACTCAGCTTCTAGCGTACAGAATTGACATACGGACCAACGGGAACACATCGCCATTTTGAGGCGGCGCAGGATGGTTAAAAATGTATGTCTTTTCCACATAAAGTTTCCGGAGAACGTTACTTTTAAAAACACACATTTGCATTGCACACTCCCGAGAACAAACCTGCACCTAATTACTACTCATCATCCCCTTAGCCCTGGGGGGCAGGGCTATAGCTAAGGGTGCCTGCAGGGGATCCCTCCCCTCACCTGACCCGGCCTTCTTCCCCCTCCCCATCTTTACCTCCACCACCTTCCTGTGCTCATTCTCCAGCCCCCCCCCCCCCCCCCCCCTCCCCCCATCCACATCATTTGTATCTCTCCAGGCCCAAGGATCCAGGCCTCTCTCTCATACTCTTTCTCACTCTCTCTGATTCTCTAGCTCTCTATGTCTTGCTCACGCTGTCTGTCTGTCTGTCTGTCTGTCTGTCTGTCTGTCTGTCTGTCTGTCTGTCTGTCTGTCTGTCTCTCTGTCTCTCTGTTTCTTTCTCTCTCTCTCTCGTTCTGTCTGTCTCTTTTTCTCTCTCCATCTGTCTGTCTCTGTCTGAATCGGTCTCTCTCTCTCTGTCTATAAGGCTCTCTCTCTCTCTCTCTCTCTCTCTCACTGTCTCTGTATCTCTCTCTCTCTCACTCACTCTCTCTCTCTCTATCTCCCTCCGTCTGTCCGTCTGTATCTGTCTGTCTGTATCCGTCCCTCTCTCTATCTCTCTGCGTCTGTCCATCTGTCTGTATCTGTCCGTCTGTATCTGTCTCTCTGTCTATCTCTCTGCGGTGGACCTGGCCGGGGGCACCGTTGTCTTAATTTAATAAAAGGGCTTAGGCTTTTGAGAGGCTTTTGAAGGATCTGACTGCTGTTAAATTCATTACAATCTATCAGCCACAGGAGACGCAGGCCGGCCGCACGGCTGGGCCCTGGCGTCCAGGGGAAGATGCAGAGAGACAGAGAGAGAGCGATAAAGAGCGATAGAAAGGGAATGGAGAAGTAGTTGGAAATTATTCTGATCTTCATTTAGGCGCCGAGGGAACCATTTCAAATCCTCGACATGGAGAAAAAGTGTGTGTGTGTGCGCTCCAGCAAATTAATGTTAATGTGTAGATGGCGAATGAGAATGGCCAATCAATAGACTTCCGGTACTCTGAACGGATAACCAACCAACCTTGACACACAAACACACACACAACACACACACACACACTCAAAACCGTCGAAGGCAAAAGCCTCTTTGCCCTCTTGCTGGGAGAGCTACTCAGAGAGCAGGGGAAGACCGGCGTAGAGCTCCCCTGTGGATGCCTGCGGCTCTTCTCCATTCTGCTCATCATGCTGATTGATCCCTACACAGTCAACACACCTAGCATGCCCCTAGAACACACACACAAACACACACACAGACATACACACACACACACACACACACACACACACACACACACACACACACACACACACACACACACACACAAACCACTGCTCCACACTAAACAATGGACAAACCACAAACTGCTCTCTACTTTACGTGGGTGTATTCCTATATGCATGTCTGCGCATGCGATCGTGTGTGTGTGTGTGTGTGTGTGTGTGTGTGTGTGTGTGTGTGTGTGTGTGTGTGTGTGTGTGTGTGTGTGTGTGATTGTGTGTACCGGGCTGGGGGAACACACTGCACCTCTGGGCCATATGTTTTACATTCTACAGCAGTGGATATTAAATTAAAGGCTGCACAGATGTAATTACCATGTAGATCAGATGCCAGCAGATAGGACTGAGGACCAGGCTATGCTAAGCTCACTGTTGTGCGCGCTAAGCAGCGGCGACAGCTTGAGAAATGAGAGAAAAGCGAATAATGTGTAACAAAAGTAAGAGAACAGGAGAGTAAAGGAGGATTACATACAAGAGAGAGAGAGAGAGAGGAGGGGGGTGAGACAGAGAAAGAGGGAGAAAGAGTAGAGGAGGGAGACAGAGAGAGAGAAACAGAGAGAGGCAGACGTGGCTACATCATGTAATTAACCTGACTAACCTAGCCTCACCCTGCTAACGCTGCGGTTAGCCGCAACAGACAGTGTGTCTCTGAAGATTTTCTCATGTTAGTTTGCCCAGCCGTGGATGCAATTTAGAAGACGTGGACACAGCCTTTGCTTGTGTTTCTTCCTGGCAATCCTGTAGGTGTCTCATTCTGCTGGCTGCCTCGTTCAGACAATGTGTGGAGGAATTGTCTGTGACTTTTCTGTGTGTATGTGCGTGCATTATCATGACAATTAATAATTTGTATGTGCCCTTGATTCGGTGTGTGTGTATTAGAGCCCGACCGATATATCGGCGGGCCGATATTATCGGCCGATATTAGGCATTTATCAAACTATTCGGTATCGGCAAAATAATGGCCGATAAATGAATATAAAAAAAAAAAAAAAAAATGTATTGGCGTTGCATAGTTCGTCCACCAGGGGGCGCTCTAACGTCCCAAACCCGCTGATTCAGGCAGAGTGAATGACGGAGATCCACGGAGATCATCGGTGTGGTGTTGTTCATGTGTGCAAGTGCGTTCATGGTAAGTTGGCAACGGTCACGACTCACGAGACATAGGCCTACATTGCTTGAATAACAATTAAAATAACAACCCCATCAATTCTCTAAAGTCGATAAGCATGACTTAATTCAAGACTACCATGTCCAGTTTTGCTGTTGTTACGTGTTAGATGAGAGTGAAATGGATTTAGCCAACATTAATTGTTACAGTATAGTTGACTGACTGTCGGTTTAACTCTTGACAATGTGACTGAAGATGCATTTCTTTAATAGCATTACAGCAATGAGACGTATCATCTCTCCCGGCCCGTTATTTAGAAAACTATGTTTTTTTTTTAAACGTCTTTCTTGCGCGGTCGCGCGCGCACATGCGCGGTCGCGCGCGCGCACATGCGCGGTCGCGCGTGCGCACATGCGCGCGCGCTTTTACCACACACACGTAACGCGGCTCTATTCCTCTTATAACATGTATTAGTCCAAATTAATTCGTCAAAAAGGAGACTAAATTTAGCAAACTAAACAGTGACTAAACCTACTTTATGTAAAATGCTGCTTCAGACTCTTTTGCTCTGTGAAAATACTTACTGTGTCCAAGTATGCATTTTCACAGATGCACAGATGTGAAAATGTATGTACATTTAAAATAATTTCTAGATCTTGACAAGTTGTTTTAATTATTATTAACTGTAAGAGAGAGTTACCCTGATATTATTGTTCAGTTCCAAGTACATGATAATATCATCATCGATTTTCTTTTAATTATTACTGTCAATAATTATAATAATAATAATAGTAGTAGTAATAGTTGTGTCTGTAGAAGCAAAAATTTTGTTTTTATTTAGTATGTATTTTGACAGATGGCAAATCGTGGCCGAAGTCAAGTATGGGAGTATTTCACAAAAGGCCCATCAAATACAATCACATGCAACATCTGTACAGCCTCTGTGAGCCAGGGATCTGGCAGCCTCAAATTTAAAAATACATCCAACTTGTGGGCACACCTTAAATCAAAACACCAAGACATCTACCACAAGGCGCAAAAAGATGCACAGCCTCAAGTTCAACTTCCAACCACAACATTGACACAGCCAACCCTAAAACAAGTGTTGGAGAAAACCATAAAATGGACTCCAAATGATCCAAGAACTGAAGAAATGGACAAACTCCTGATGGAGATGATAGCCACTGACATCCTGCCTTTTTCAGTTGTTGAGGGTGCAGGGTTTAAAAGGGTTATGGCCAAGGCAGAGCCCAGATACCCATTAAAAACAGAGAAATTTTTCCGCACAAAGAAGATGGACGAGATGTATACAGGAGTCGTCAGCAAAATACAGAAACTGCTGTCAGTTGAAAATGCAGGAAAGAGCATTTCCTTTACCACTGACTGTTGGTCAGGTTCAAACGAAGCACTCATGAGCTTGACTGCTCATTTCATTGACCAGAATTGGAAAAAGGTCCAACTTGTCTTGAATGTTAAATCCTTGACACAGTCCCACACAGGACAGTACATTGGAGAGACATTTCTGTCCATGCTTCAGGAATGGGAAATTGATGTGGAGCGGGTCACGCTTGTGCTCAGGGACAGTGGGGCAAATATGGTGAAAGGCATGCGCCTTGTTGAGATGCCAGACCTGAGCTGCAGTGCTCACATACTGCACCTGGTTATAAATGATGGCCTCAGTTCCCAGAGAGTGGTGGTGGACATTCTGGCAAAGCGCAAGAAAATTGCTACACACTTCCACCACTCTGTTACGGCAGTACAACGCCTGTCTAAAATTCAGGAGGAGCTAGGTGTCCCACAGCATTCTATCATACAGGCAATACAGACAAGGTGGAACTCTACACTACACATGCTGGTGAGGATGCTCGAACAAAAAAGAGCAATCACTGCATATGCTAGCGACCATGGACATTTCTCATGTCTGTCAGCAGAGGAATGGTCCATTGCATCGAACCTGGCAGAGACCCTTGGACCACTGGAGGAGGTGACACTGGAATTCAGTAGAGCAGACTCATCCACATCCTGCATTCTACCATGCACAGTAGTGTTGCACCGTTTACTGGAGTCAGAGGGACCAACCACCAGGGGTATTCAAACCATGAGAAAAACCATGCTGAATAGCTTGCAGAAAAGGTTTTCAAAAGTGAAGGACTCTAAAGAGGTGGTGCTTGCCTGTGTCCTTGACCCAAGATACAAAGAGCGTCCTTTGGTACCAGAAATGCTGACAAAAGTGAAAACCTGGTTGGAAGAGGCTATGGAGACCAGTCCACCAGATTCTGCCACTGAAACTCCCATCTGAGGAGAGCGACCCCAAAAGGCTGAGAACAGAGGACCAAGTACCCAGTCTCTTAGACTCGCTATACGACACTGTGCTCCTTCCTTCCACCATTGAGGCAGTGGAACCAGAGGGGATAATCGAAGAGCTTGAACGGTACCTCAGAGAGCCTGTCATTGACAGAAAGAGTGGAAATCCATACGATTGGTGGAAACACAACACCAACCGTTTCACCAGACTGTCAGCCTTAGCAAGGCAGTACCTCTCCTGTCCACCCTCCTCTGTGGCGAGCGAAAGAGTGTTCAGCACCATAGGGAATATTTATGAGGATAGGCGAAGCTCTTTGAAAGGAGAGAATGCAGAGAAACTTTGCTTC
>NC_079425.1:21912131-21933664 GCF_026213295.1 Gadus chalcogrammus | reverse complement strand
ACTGACTGACTTGGAGGAACATGAAAGAGCTTGTCAACACAGTCACACTATGTGAGTGAGAGTTTGAGAGAGAGAGAGAGAGAGAGAGAGAGAGAGAGAGAGAGAGCCATGCTCCAGCAACTCTAATACCAATAAAGATTCAAACAGCAACTAAGAACTCATTTAACAGCCAAAAAGAGATGTGGAACTCCCAAGGTCACGCATATAAGCGTGTGCGTGTGCATCTGTATACACGCACATTCAAGCCAAAGATATAAGACCCCAGATACACACATCAGAGCCCTGGGGTTGGATTCCCCACACACCTTCCCACGGAGGACCACGGATGTGTGGGTGTTTGTGTCTGTGTGTGTGCGTTTGTGCGCAATGCATGCAATGCATTGCGTGTGAAACGCTTTCCCTCCTCTGTGTCTCCTAGCCAGACTTAAAAGAGTGGTACCCATATGGTTGTGTTCAGAGGTGCACCCCCCCCCCCACCCCCCACCCCCCCGCTGGGACCCCCACCGCCCCGACACCAGAGAGGACACCTCCCCAGCCTTCAGCACATCCCAGTGCTCAAGCAGCGAGCGGCCCACAACACTGCAGCCCCCCCAGAGGTGTAGAGCATGTCTATACCGGGAAGAGCATGCCAGCGAGCCTCAATACAAAGCACACCAGCATCTGTTGGGAGTGTGTGTGCATGTGTGTGTGTGTGTGTGTGTGTGTGTGTGTGTGTGTGTGTGTGTGTGTGTGTGTGTGTATGTGTATGTGTGCGTGTGTGTGTGTGTGTGTCTGCGCGTGTGTGTGTGCGTGTGTGTATGTGTAGATGAGTGCATGCGTGCAAGAGAAAGAGAGAGTAGAAGAAAAAGAGAGAGTTGGAGAGGGAGATTGTGTGTGTGTGTGTGTGTGTGTGTGTGTGTGTGTGTGTGTGTGTGTGTGTGTGCACATGCCTGTGCACGTGGGCGCGCAGGGTTCGCATATGTCCGTGTGTAAGCATGTGTGTCAAGCAGATGGGAGGAAAGAGAGAAATTAGAGAGGGCTAAGAAGAGAGCAGCGACAGAAAGTCTACCAGTGTGTGTGTGCGCGTCTGTGTGTGTGAGTGTGTTGAACCGATGGGGATGTGAGGGGCGAGGGGGGATTGCGAGGGAGAGTGTGTGTGGGGGGGGGGGGGGGGGGGGGGGGAGTGGGGGAGTCGTGGTTAAGGCGTCCAGAGTGAGTGAACATTTTTCTGGCAGGCCCTCTCTGTGCTGCTGGCCCCTTGCCCAGCTCTGAAGCAAACTTAAACAAACTCCTGTTGCAGCCATCTGCTGGGCCCGGGGGATAAATCACAGCGCTGCTCCGCTCTGAGAGTCTCTGTGCTGCTCAGCCGCACACCACTATCATGTTACTGTGTGACTGCGCGCCCGGCCCGCACACACACACACAGGCACACACACACACACAGGCATATAAACGCACAGGCACACACACACACACACACACACACAGGCATGCACGCACAGGCACACGCAGACATGCACACACACACAGAAGCACACACTCAATAAAGCACTCACAGACACACACACACACACACACACACACACACACACACACACACACACACACACACACACACAGACACACACACACACACTGCCCAGGCCAGCCGGCAGCCTGGAGCCAGGTCCCGCCGTGGGGCTCACACCACCAGGAGAGGCGCAACATGTGGCCCCGTTAATACCACACGGAGAGAAGAGAGGGGAGAGGGGGGAGGGGGGGGGGAGGAGGGAGGGAAGGAGGGATGAGTGGGGGAGGAGGGGGAGAAGAGGAGAGAGAAGAGGGAGGGAAGGGGGAGGAAGGGGGAAGGAGGGAGGGAGGAGAAGGGGAGGGGAAGCGGAGGGAGGGAGGGACGGAGGGAAGGAAGGGAGAAGAGAGAAGAGGAGGGAGGGAGGGGGAGGAAGGGGGGAGTGGGAGAGGAGGGAAGGAGTGGTGGGGAGAGGGAGGAGGAGGGGAGGAAGGGAGGAGAGAAGAGGAGGAAGGGAGGGAGGAAGGAAGGGAGAGGAAGGAGGGAGGGGGAGAGAGGGAGGGAGGGAGGGGGAGAGGAGTGGGAAGAGGGGGAGGCAGGTACGGAGGGACAGAGGGGAGGAGAGGGAGGGAGGGAGGGAGGGAGGGAGGGAGGGAGGGAGGGAGGGAGGGAGGGAGGGAGGGAGGGAGGGCGCAGGAAGAAAAGGATGAGAGAAGCGGTAGAAATAGAAAAACTAAAAAAAGGAAGGAAGAAGGAAAGAAAGAACAAAAGAGACGAAACACAAATACTTCAATCATTCCGCTGTCTGGGTTTTATTAGGGAACTTTGAAGAGGAAAATTCAAAATATGTAATGTCCTCTTAGTGGGTCCGATATTTTTTCCATTGTTTAACAGACCTTACCAATTTCTGACCTGGGATCAATAAAGTACGATCTTATCCTATCTTAAGTACGGATAAGCCAATTTGTCCTGAACAATGATGAACGATAAGTTATAACCCTGCTATACAACCAACATGACATCACACTCCCCTGCAGCTCAACAGGCCTCTGTCCCCCGTGCTAGCTCAGACGCTAAGCTAGCAGCTAACCGTGCTAGCTGCTGTCACCATGGTCCTGTCCCGGGCCATCTCTAGGCCGGGGGCTGACCAGAACACACCCCACCACACAGGGTGGCCCACTGACCCCACCTGCGTTTCGTGAAGAAAGCGTCACACGTTTCCATGTGTACGGCACCAAAAAAAGTCTTCCGACACCTATCCAAATGATCTATCAATCAACCAAATCTGTGTGTGCGTGTGCGTGTGCGTGTGCGTGTGTGTGTGTGTGTGCGGCTATGTGTCGTTATGTGTGTATGTGGTTATGCGGTTACGTGTGTGTGTGTGTATGTGTGCGTTCATGCGTGCGTGCACGACTGCATGTGTGTGTGTGAGTGTGTGCATGCGGTCACGTGTGTGTCTATGCGTGCGCGTTTACCCAGGACATGAGGTCAGCACCTATCCCAAGGGGCAAAGGTTGCGCCCCCCTAGCACACAAACGGCAGTGACACACCAACCCATGCACGGAGAGGCGGTGCACGTACGGATCAGCGTTGCGCAGTCATCTCTAATGATGGTTATGGAACCCTATAGGATATGTGGAGCCACCGCCAAATGCTAAGAAGGGCCAACCCACGGCAAGCCTAGGGCTCACTCCCCCCCCCGCCCTCCCCCAGAGAGCCCGCCTCCCCCCTCACACCCGACTCCTTCCCCCCACTGTGCTGGAGCTCGCAGGGCAGAGCGGGGGTATGTGAGAAGCCAGGTGTCTGAGGGGGCGACGGGGGATCACAGGAGGGGAAGGGGTTGTTGGTGTTGGAGGTTGGGGGGCCAGGGGGCAGACCCCCAGGAACAGGGGCCAGAGGGAGGGAGGGAGGGAGGGAGTCCTGACCCGAGCAGAGAATGTTCTTCCCAGCCAAAATAAGCCAAAAGGAAACGGCCATTATGCTAATCGTTATCTCACCGCTGATTGGCTGCTGAGTGAAGTCTGAAGGCTTTGCTGTGATTGGCCGACGGGGGTGGATGGGTGGTTGATCCACTGAGTATAGGGTATCAGGGTTGGGGTGGGGGGGAGTATATTTAGGCTGCTACGGATGGCACGGTGGGCTGCCACAGCAGGGGGGCTTGTTCCCAATAGAGTCGACCGGTTTAATTACCGCTTATTGCTAAGAACCGGAAGACACGCAAGATGAATCATCAACGGCGACCAACTTTAAATAATAAGCACATTCCATTAAGTCATAAAGACATGCTACATCTACTATGGCAATGTATGCCATAGCTACTGTGCTCCAACATAGTCCAGCTGTGTGCAGGTGTCAGACCACACACACACGCACACACACAAAGATACACACACACACACACGCGTGCAGACACAAGCACAAACATGAGTGCACACACAGCTGTAGCCCGATCCAGCTGCTATTGCCAACATGCTTCACAGGGCAAACACCTGTTCCCAAGCACCTGGCAGCCATACACTGACAGAGAGACATAGAGGGAGACCTGGAGAGAGAGAGAGAGAGAGAGAGAGAGAGAGAGAGAGAGAGAGAGAGAGAGAGAGAGAGAGAGAGAGAGAGAGAGAGAGAGAGAGAGAGAGAGAGTAACTCAGAGAAAGAAAGAGACAGAGAGAGATAGAGATATTTATATATAATAAGAGATTAAGAGATACAATTTCTGTTTATGAGGGTACTTCTTGTTCTTGTTGTACAAATCGGCGCGCGCGCGTGTGTGTGTGTGTGTGTGTGTGTGTGTGTGTGTGTGTGTGTGTGTGTGTGTGTGTGTGTGTGTGTGTGTGTGTGTGTGTGTGTGTGTGTCTGTGTGTCAACGCATTTGCGTATCCATGTGAGTGTTGGGGAGCAGCTGGTGCAGATTGTCCAGCAATAGTCGCAACTGCTCGGCCCTCTGTAATTACAACAGTGAAACCAGTTTAACTGCATCTAATCCCCTGAGCACCGGGAATGCAGACCGACTGGGTCTTCAATCTCCCTGCCACGCAACGCCACAGCAACGGCGCCTTATTACATTCAGCCGATACTTTTATCCAAAGACTCGGATTGATCGAGTGACCTTTGACCCATCAGTAATGAGGAGGTAGGGGTTCATGTCCGAGAGGTAGCATAGGTAGACCATCAACCTCGCAGCACTTTGCACTCCTCAAAGTGGAAGGCAACCCACAAGAGGAGACTGCAGAGGAAGCCAATATTCTGTTGTTATTGAATTTTTATTTTAATAATATAAAAATCATTAAGAGCATAACTGCAGAACAAACGAGCCGTATCAGCTGGTCAAGGATGGAGCCAAGACAGAAGTCTCCACTGTTACAACGAGATGTGCTGTAACAGACTGGTTGGTGTACCATAGAAGGCGCCTGACATCAATGGCACAGGCAAAAAAAAACTTTTATTGAGTATTTTCTGTGTCCTTAAATTGACTGCTTCCTCATGACTGCGACGGAGCCACTGCAAAGAGAGAGAGAGAGAGAGAGAGAGAGAGAGAGAGAGAGAGAGAGAGAGAGAGAGAGAGAGAGAGTAATGTGTAGAGGGAGAGAATGATGGACAGATAGAAGGGCAAGGCTAGGGCACATTATGACGTGAACACAGCATCCGTTATTTTCACCCACACGGTTCATTTCAGAAGGGAT
Organism: Gadus chalcogrammus; assembly: GCF_026213295.1. Taxonomy (NCBI): domain Eukaryota; kingdom Metazoa; phylum Chordata; class Actinopteri; order Gadiformes; family Gadidae; genus Gadus; species Gadus chalcogrammus. The sequence goes on along the minus strand of NC_079425.1, from coordinate 21,928,498 downwards.
GGGTCCTTTAGGTCCTCAATGCCAGTTTGGATGAGAGCGAGGGACGGTGCTGTGGTGATTCATCACGATGACGACAACAAAGATGGGGAAATAAAACGCGGCCCAAGATAGAGGCTGCTTACAGCCTTGCTATAGTATGTGTGTTCCCTCTACTCTTTTGTGTATTTGGAGAGTTAAATAGTTTAAAAAGTTAATTATTATAACTATGGCTAATTAACTATAGGAAGAATGTTGTTTTTTCTAATAATTTGCCCAGATTTATCTGCTTGTCTTTGCCGAAACTAAATGGGAAGTGTGCGTGTTTGTGTGTGCGTGTGCGTGTGCGTGTGGAGGGAGGTATCTAAATGCCAAAGAACAATGTACCTTGAGGAGAAGTTGAAAATAAACAATGCAGCCAGGCATTTCTCCTCTTCGCACAACACTCTCTCTCGCACACACAATCACACACACAAACACACAATGTACTCACACACACTGTACTCCCACTGAACCTGGTTCTCACGGGACCCCAATACCCTCGGCCTACTGGTTCACACACAGTTTACCAGACTTTGCCCCCAACCTGGCCCAACACATACTCACGCACACACACACACACACACACACACACACACACACACACACACACACACACGCGCACAAACACACACACACACACACACACGCAAACACCACACACACACACAAACATATATTAGTGCCAAACAAGAACACACACACACACACACACACACACACACACACACACACACACACACACACACACACACACACACACACACACACACACACAACCTAGTGCCAAAGAGGAACACACACACACACACACAAACACACACACCACACTCACACAAGCTAGTGCCAAAAAGGAACACACACACACACACACACACACACACACACACACACACACACACACACACACACACACACACACACACACACACACACACACACACACACACACACAGCGGCCCTGATGAAGCGGGGGCCAGCATGTCGCGTGGTCATGCGGGGCCAAGGGGACACTGCCCTCTCTGTTTCCTCTGCTCCACTCTGCTGGGTCCAGACAGGAGTGGAAGCCCCCCACACGTAACGGGCAACTCACTGCATCTATTCCTGGCTGTCATTATAGACCCCTTCCGCATCGTTGTTACTCAACCTGCAATGCAATGAATGAAATAGATGAATATATGAATACCACATTGAGACGGATCGATACGTCCATGTGTTTTAATGAAGGAATAAATGCCTTCAATTGAACTGATGCTAAAGACTATCCTTCATTACGGATCTCCCGGAGCCGTGATAAAGCGCCCCGTTTGCAAGTATTTTCCGCTTGAGAGTACATGTGAGAGTATGTGCATTTGATGTTTTATTAAAAGCAACGATGGCTGATGTTTTATTTAAGGAGGCGTGTCAGCATTCACCCTCCCCAACGTCCCCAGCTCCTCCTTTGATACATCATGTGACCTTAGCCGCTCCTGCTTTCACCTCCCCGACCCCGACCCCCCCCCCCCCAACAACCACACCTCCCCAGGTGATGAGCCACTAGGCCCGACCCCACAGGGGTCATTGGAGACAGTTTCACCCGTCTTGCAAACATGCAGCTTTGCACCCACTCTGCCCGCAGGGCCAGCACATGGGTGAACCCTAGACCTTCTGCTTCCTCCCTCAACACCCCCCACCCCACCCCACCCCACCAGCCCTGACCCGACCTCCACCTCCGTCACCTCCACCTCCGCCCCCACCCCCAGCATCCCTCCCGTGACATAACCCCTGCGGGAAACCCGATCCAACTCTGTGAGTGTGCATGTTTCTTCTCTCTGACTCTAGGCATGCGAGCCATCGCAGGATTCATTCTCTTCCCTGGATGTCATTGCGTTGAAGTCATTTCCACAGGCGTGTTAGACATCTGTTCAGGGTATACCGCCTCTTCTACAGCTGCCCTTTGGATCAAGGAACCTTTTTCTAGGAATAAATGGAATGACAGCCAGTCACATGTCAAGGTGACGTCGACTTGCGGTGCGGCATACGACTTCTTTGCCATTGGACCACAGAGTGTTTTCCCTCTGTCTCCCGCTGAGCCTAGCGTTGGGCTAACAAACAGCTGGCTGGCGTGCTTGGTCGGGTTTTCTAGGAATCAATCCAAGCCTCGATCGACCCTCGAGGATCCAGTCGCAATTCTGGTATATTCGGCGCTTAGGCTGTTTTTACTTGCAAATAGGTGTTATAAAGTAGTGGTGTATATTACAGATTTAGGATTGACACACTGGAGCCGTTTTACAACGTCTTTTAAGTGCTAATCCCGGCGCTAGGAAGAGGATATTGATCACGTCCTGGTGCTACTCTAGTAATGGGATATTATAATAATCTAGTAATGGGATATTATTTAAAATACATAAATATATTCTACGTCTTCTTTTCGTTCGCAGGCATTTCTGTTGCCAAAGCGGTTCACAGCCATTCTACTTGCATCATACCTCATTGATTAACGACAATAATCCAGCCTTTCACATTTAGGTTCAGATCTTCAGCCATGGTTAAAGAATGCTGATGAAGACGAAAGTTCTCAAGACTTGAACGGAAACACAACCTCTTCGTCTCCAACCATCTCGCCATCAACACAAGAATAACGCTGAAGAGGTTTCCCGTTGGGACACAGCTGCAGAGCAAGGGAGGCCCCCCCCCCCCCCCCCCCCCCCCACCCCGCAAACGACCACAGCGACGTCACACATCTTCCTCCCGTAGCGTGGGCTGATGGCCACATGGCGAACAGGTGTTTCCGCCATTGTATCCAGGAGAAGAGGCGGGCGTCTGTGGTTCTCTCCGGTTGGCCGTTGGCCGTTCAACATCCAATTAACCTCGCCGCCTCCCGCCTGAGCTCCCTCTGACTTGCGCTCATTCTTTCCACCATATATTTTGTTCTGTATCATTTCATCCGTTTCCATTCTTGGTTTGTCTCCCCTCTGTTGCGTTCGCAAGTATCCCCTCCAAACCTCCATACTCCCTCCCTCTCCCTCTCCCTCTCTCTCTAATAAATCTTCACTGGCGACACTGTCAGGAGGCCGGCATGTTGTTACTGTGACAGCAAATACCTCTTTCACAGGATATGGGCCATGCAGTAGGAACTCCTTCAACACACACACACACACATATGCACGCACGCACACACACACACACACACACACACACACACACACACACGCAGACACACACACGCACACACACACACACACACACACACGCAGAAACAATCACACACACACGCACACATACACACGCAGGGACACACACACAAAGAGACCCACACACAAACACACGCACGGTTGGTCACTGTTACGTCCTGGCCAAAGTCACAAAAAAAACATACACTCAAACACACACACACACAATCACATCCACACTTGTATAAACACTCTCACACAAACACCCACGCACAGAAACAGACAAAGACGTTATGTCAGACATAAGCATTGGCCTTGCAGCAGACCCACACGCAAACAAACAGCGTGATTGAGATGGGACATCTGTCGCCACACTCTCAACAGGTCCAGCCTAATTATTTAGCCTGCTTAGGACTGTCACTGAGAAGGCCCCCACACAAAAATAAACAAATGCATGCACACACACACGCAGGCACGCAGGCACGCACGCACGCCACACGCAAGCACGCACGTACACAGACACACACACATACACACCTGTGGATTTTGTGTGTCTGTGTGGGTGAAATAAGAGTCTGCAGATTGCATTTTTAGATAGCACATTCATTTAACTCTGTATCGCTGTAGCTAAATGGATTAGCACGACTCAACGCATTCCCCTTCCCCAGAGCCACCTGGAACCTTCTACTGTACCCGACCTAAAAGAGGCCCGTCTTTTAACTCATAAGACCCTGAGTACCCCCCCCCCCCCCCCCCCCCCCCCCCGCCCCCTCCAGTGCTGCTGGTGGTCAAGCTCACACAAAAGGTCAAGGGTCACGTCCAACATACTAATTACACACAGCCGCCAGGGTCTAAGTATGTACCGCTGTGTGTGTGTGTGTGTGTGTGTGTGTGTGTGTGTGTGTGTGTGTGTGTGTGTCTGTTTGTCTGTGTGTCTGTGTGTGTGTGTCTGTTTGTCTGTGAGTCTGTGTGTGTGTGTGAGTGTGAGTGTCAGCAGGTCTGATTTCCAGAGAGTGAAAAAGTAGTACAGCATTTCAGTTGAATACCTGATTCAGATATTTCCGTTGCTTTCCAAGGGTGTGCTTTATTTGTGAATAACGGGAAACCCCTAGCTTTATGGAAGGTGTCCAAAACAATGCAATGCCCCAAAAATCCAACATTAACAACGGTTGAATATACGTAACTATTGATCAGTTGTTGTTTCCTGTATACAACAAAAAGACGACTAAAGAACCTTGGAAAATATATACAGTTCAGCTAATTAATTAAGTTAATTAGTAAAAAAAAAAAAAATGGCATTGATAAGTATAAAGATAAGTATAAGATAAGATATATCTATCATTGTCAGCAACTGTATAAGCAGCATAAAGAATGTGGGGGAAAGTAAACAGCAGATTAAACAAACAACGTAAAACGAAAGTCTTACGTATTATGTAAGCTGCTTTGACAGAAAATGAAAATAAAACGATTTAAGGTCATTGCCAAAGATATATATCCCAAAGCTTTCCAGTCGCCTTGTGGTCAGTTGTCAAACACACACACACAGATGGTCAATGTCATATATAATCTATCTCCCATACGTGTGTGCGCGTGTGTGCTTGTGTATGTGTGCGTGCACCAGTGTGTGAGCTCCATGTACTGTGCATGGTTTCAGCTGCAGGTCACCCACGGGTCTGGGGCTAAACAGATGGGGGCTGGTCTCTGCTGCAGCCCGTGATGACAGACCCTCCCCAGCATAGAGCAAGACACCAGAGACCACAGCACCTGTTTCCTACACACCATATCTCTCCCTCGCACTCGCCCTGTCAACCTCTCCCTCTCTCCCCGACTCTCCCCCCTTCTGTCTCTCACCCTCCCTCCCTCCCTCCCTTTCGCCCTGTCAACCTATCCTTCTCTCCCTGACTCTCCCCCTTCTATCTCTCACCCTCCCTCTCGCCCTGTCAACCTCTCCCCGACTCTCCCCCCCCCCTCTCTCTCTCTCTCTCTCTCTCCCCGTCTTTCTTTCTCTACTGACTCTCTCTCTTTCACACCCACCCCCCTACACACTCACACTCACATGCACACGTTCACAGCCATGAGATCATTGGCTCATCGAGGTCATAACTGGCTGTCACCTGTGAGCGCCACCCAACCCCCCCCCCTCCCACCCATCCACACAGACCCAGAATTAAACCTGCCAAACCCCCTTCACCGCCAACCAACACACAAACACACACCACATACCCACCCCACTAGAGCCCTTATCCATCTATAAATCAATCAATACATAAATAAATACAAGTATCAGGGATATACGGGGGGATCAACAGACTCTTGGCACTCCACATAAAGTGTACAAGGCTCATGCTGGACCAGCTCCCGTCGCCGGGGCAAGAATGAGGTGGTAAAAGTCAAGAGGAACGCAGTGGAGTAAACATAGGCATAAGATAAGGACCCAACGATAAACAGAGAGAAACGACAAGGAAGAAGGACTGAGAGAGAGGGGTCTTTGGGGGGAAAGGGAGAGGTGCAGACAGCTGGTGTAACGTGCATGCATGCGTGCTTTGGGGTGTGTGTGTGTGTGTGTGTGTGTGTGTGTGTGTGTGTGTGTGTGTGTATAGCTGTTTGTGTGAGTAGAAGTGTGAGTGTGTGTTGCAGTGAAACTACATTCACTGCCCCGTGTCTCTTCTGAGTGAGCTGTCCCCTAGGATGAAGGGTGTCACAAGGGCCCCCACGCTCCGTCATTAACGCATCCACAGTGCCCCCCCCCCACCACTTCTGAACACGTTTATTCATTTAGGCCCGTCCACACGGAGCCGATTTATTGGTGAAACCGCATAACCACATTTTTGTGGAGAACCAGCGCCTTGAATATTTACTAAAGCGTTTCTACAGCTCAATGTGTTTTCGCAATGAGTCTGTCTTTACGGAGATATCCCTGAAACGTATCAAAGGAAATCAATTCTGGTGCATGCTACAGGTGTGTTGCTGATGTTGGGGATCAATCCCAGTACCTTTTGGGCGTTGTAAGTCAAACACCCTTACTCTGCACTTGCCTGATCCTAACTTATGTAAACTTGTATCCCACTTGCTGCAAGGTGAACATTGTGACAGTTAGCTCTGCGCTACGAAGGAATGCGATCATGAACGGGTGCATAGAGAGGCTAATAGCAATGATCAATAACCTCACTGGAGGAATCTGCGTTTTTGTTTGAATTGCATCTTGGGCATTTCCTCCAGTGTACGCCGTTAGAGCCGGCCGTTAGACCCGTCTTCACAATCACACCTGACATCACCCTGCAGTAATCTAAACCAAGGGCGCACGCTGCATTTCCCGTCACACTCCACTGATAATGACCATGCAGGGGGACAAGTACACAGTTCACAACAACACGTGGAAGTCAATTCACTGTCGGTCATTCAGGAGGGGTTAAAGGTGAAGTCACTCTGCTCTGTACTTCTTTGCAGGTCTAATGCGGTCGACAGATTAGATCTTTCGGCAATCCGGAAGCATGTGGCGTGATTAATTATATCGCTTATGCATTACGAGAATTGGTAATAAATTAAGCTTTAAATAAAACTCAATGTAGCCAATAAAACCATAAAATCAGACCAATTCCCGTAGTCAATGTGTATCAGCTCAGTTGAAGTTGATATAAAGTATATGACATGTAATGCTATCCATACTACAGTTGGCCTCATGTGACAGAGCGGAAAATACGGTTATTTGTTTGTGCTCAGGCTTCGTACTCGCTCAAGGCTGGAATTAGAAGTAGTCACTCTAGTGACTGTACACATCAAGTGTTCACATTGTTACGTGCATCAATCTGTCTCAGAGACAGACCTTGATGAGTGCTATAGTCATAAAAATGTCTATATTACGGCATACAGCCCTACCATGGAATTCTTCCTAAAAAACAAGTTGTTTAAAGTCTATTTTTGGAGACGTTTTCGGTCTATATTTGTGCCTGTCTTACAATAAAAGACAAAAGGTTCCGGACTGGCTTTGAAGTGCATGAGTTATTAATAGTAATTTAGACACGTTCAATAGTACGCTCGTTCAAACCTGAAGCGAGAGACATACTCACTCGCTCGCTCACTCTTGCTTAAACAAACACACTCACACAGCCACATGGCCACACTCACGCATGCATGAACACAATCCTCCCTCCTCATCTAACACACACACATACACAAGTATACACACACACACACACAAATGCACACACAGGCATACATGCACACACACAAATTACACACACAGACAAACAATCATACACACACAATCGCGCGCACACACACACACACACACACACACACACACACACACACACACACACACACACACACACACACACACACACACACACACACACACACACACACACACACACACACACACACACACACACACACACACACACACACACACACACACACACACACACGGAAAAACAGAGCTGGCCTTGAGAGCCCCATAGTTTTCCCCTGGTGTTTATAGAGAGGTATTTTGATGGAAATATTTGTTTGTCTAATCATGGTCTCCAAGAGACCCCCTGCCTTCAGTGTTGAGTCAAACAGACACACAGACACACATAGAAACACACACAGACACAAACACACACACACACACACACACAGACACACTTTTGTATCATAAAAAAAGTCTGCCTCCAGCCATACTCGAGGAAGCAGATACCACCCACAATTTCTAGAATGAGCTTTATCCCAAAAACACACATTTTCCCGTTTAAAGAAGCATTGCAGTCATCCCGGGGAGGAGGGGAGCTCCAGGAGAAGGCAGCTGAGTGGTATTATTCATTCCTCCACAGCCCCGCTTAACGTTATCTGCAGACAATCTAAACAACAACATCCAGCGGTCCGCCCCCTGGGGGACTGAGAGGATGAGGTAGTGTGTGTAATGTACGGCCTTGACTCCTGTCAGCCCCGAGCCTGCCGTTTCCATGGCGATGATGCAGTCCGAGGAAGCCTCTGTTTAAGTGCTCACCAGTGTAGTCATGGAGGCAAGAACATGGATTTCAATTAAATCCACTCACAGTAAAAGTAAAAAGCCGTTAAATGGCGTTAAGCTACAGGTCAGGGTGAAGCAACTCAGCTTCCGGGAGATCAGCCCCGAGAACATTAGGGAACAGGAATCTAACCTGGAACCATTTAACCAAGTCGCCCCCCAGAGATAGAGACCAAGTCGCGACCCTGGTCTCTATTGCTGCGTCGCCTCGACAAAAGGGTAACATTTTTGGGAGGCGCACGTCGGGCACTTGCGGTGGACGCTAGGAGGGTCCGCAAGGACATAATAAAAAAAAACGTAAACCCCATTGCGCTGCGTCGACGGGGAACCATAATCAGCCCTTAAGTAGCCATCTCTAAGCCTCCTACAGCGCCACATCCCACCAACGTGTCCTACCTTCTCTCTGGAGCGCGGCGGCGGGGGGGGCGTGGCCTCGGCCCTCCTCTCGCCGTCCTCGAGCGCCGGCCGTCCGTCCCCGTGCCCGGTCCGTCCGTCCGGCCGCACGCCGTGCCCGGCCTGCACCAGGGTCCTACATTCCACACAGGAGCCGATCAGCAGCCGCCGGCCGTCGTCCACCAACAGGGTGCGGCGTCCCCGCGGCGCGTACAGGAACACGGGCAGCCGGCCCACCGCCACCGCGCACAGCCCGCCCGCCCGGGGCTGCTCCTGGCGGCAGAAGAAGCACACGAAGGCCTCGCAGCGGTACTGGCGCGCCCACGGCGAGCTGGCCGGCTGGGGGGCCCCGCCCCCGCCGGCGGAGGGGCCGGCGGGGCCCTGGCCCTCGTGGCGCGCCCACTGGGCGTGGAGGTCGTGGTAGCACAGGGCGCAGGCCGTCACCAGCCCCGTGGCGTCCACCGGCTTGGCGCGGGGGGCCGGCGGGTGGACGGTGAGGAAGGGGAAGAAGGGCTCCTTCTCGCCGCAGCGGCCGGGCGGGTTGACGTGGAGCTGGAAGTCCGCCCCGGGACCCAGCTCCGAGCCGCACAGGTAGCACACCGAGGCGGGCCCGGCTCCCCCCGCCTCCACCGCCGGGTGGAAGCGGGGCGGTGGTGCGCAAGCGGGGGCGGGGCCTGTGCCGGCGCCGGCGGCGGCGTGGTAGCGCACCAGGAAGGAGCTGACGGAGGTGATGAGGTCCTCGCTCAGGCTGAGGCGGTACGCCGCCCAGATGTCCTCCAGGAGGCCGTGGCACGGAGGGCAGCAGTGCACCCGCCCGGCCCGCAGCGGCTGGGCGTTGGGCGGGCAGGGCAGCATGCCGATGAAGGGGAAGTACATGGCGGCGCGCGACTTCCCCACGCCGGCCTGCGCGTAAGCCACCCGCAGCTCCCGCCCGCACTCCTGCCCGCACAGGAAGCAGCCCTCGTGGGGGGCGCCACGGGACTCCGTCGTCCGCGCGCCGTCCGCCGGAGCAGGGGCGGCGTGGAGGGCCGGCGGCGGCGGCGGTGGTGGAGGAGGAGGTGGAGGAGGTGGAGGGTGGGGAGCGGCAGCGGCGCCGGTGGAGGACCCCTGGTTGAGCGGGACGACGTAGAGCCGCTGGAGCACGGGCACATCGGCCAGCTGGAAGCCCTGCCACTGCTGCAGGAGGGAGGCGTGGCAGCGGCCGCACACTAGCGTGGTGCCGGACGCGCTGATCGCCATGGCGCCCGGGGGCGGGGCATGGAGCCACAGGAAGGGGAAGAAGGGCTCGTCCTGGGCCCGCTCCTGCTTCTGGACGCTCACGGAGAAGCGCCAGTCGTGCCGGAGGCCGCCGCCGCAGATGAAGCAGACGTGGGCCTCCGCGTGCCCCCCGCTGAGGGGGGCACCACTGCCGCTGCTCTGGCGATGAGGATGATGAGGATGAGGATGATGATGATGGGCGAGGGAACCACTTCTGGCGGAGAGGTCCCTCGCGCCCCTGAGTTGGGCAGCGGAGCCCGACTTGCGGTCGTAGTGCTCCCGGTCGTCCTCTTCACTCGTGATGTTGACGTCATCCTCCTCAGAGTGGGGGTCACGGTTTTGGAGCCCTCGCTGGGTGTTTCTCTGGGTGACGGATGTGTCACTTTTAAAGCGTACGGGGGACATCAGTGCATCGGCGGGGTCCTCACCTCCTCGCCCGTGGTACTGCAGCGATGGGTGTTTGGATGGAGTGTTGCTGTAGGCATCCCCTTGGATCTGACGCTGCTGCTCCACGTGTCTGGGATTCCCTTCTGCCAGCCACTGCCTGTTGCGCACCGGTGTCTCGGGAAGAGGACCGTCGTAGCCCCGCTGACGGCCTCTCTCCTGGGTTTTTGATGGCGAATCGTTTGATTGAGCGACAACGTGATTCATCATTTTAGCACCGCGCTTCGTTGGCGGCAAACTGTCGGCTATCGGTGATCCCTGGGTCCCAAACACGCCCACAGAGTAGCGGCTAGCGCGCTGCGAGTCTGGGCTGCTTTTAACACTGACGACATTGTTGCTTTTTCTACAGTTGTCTTTTGGCACCTTTCCAGACGTCTTAAAAGATTTGTCTTTGGCCACCACGGCGGCTCGCTGATCGACCAAATCCAGATCCTGGTCTGACATGTTTTCGTTGTCAGAATAAGAAGAGAAGTCTGAATCTGCGCCCTCGTAATTCTGGCTGCCGACACTAATCCTCCTCTCCAGGTCGTAAGAGATGTTCCATTCCTGGGGAACCCGGCGGGAGTCGCACTGGTAGGGCCGCTTCAGCCAGTACATGCGCTTCTCGATGGGCGTCCGGCTCCTCTCGAACGAGTTCCACTGCTCCGCCAGAAAGCAGTGGCACACCGCGCACGCTTGAACATGACCATCCGGGTTCAGCTCGCACGCACCCGGGGCCGGTTCTTGGTTCTGTAGGAACGGGAAAAACGGACCCTTCTCCTGGTAATTGACCTGCAGTCTTAATTCCTTCCCAGGTGTAACGCCACTTCCACACACAAAACAATGAACGACTCCCAAACCGTTGCTGCGGTCCACCCTGGAACTGTGGCCGCGCAATGGGCTCTCATCGCCAGGCATGACCGCTGCCATGGGTCGGTGTTTCCGAGGTAAGAGCGACAGCTCCGTGTCACATGGAGAATGCATTGGATTTGAACACACGGGAGAAGCTCAACATCATATGACAGCAGTGGTTAAGTCATTTCTTCGCGAAATAGTACTTTTATAGGCAGGGGAAGCAGACAATTAATTGTCGTCGAGGCTACTCACTGAATGATAAGCGAAAGTCCATTGAAACGATGGTGTGCAAACCAAGGCAACAAACCGTTAACTGCAGTCTTCTGGGAATACGAATCCACGCACCGTACGCGTTTAAGGCGCATTTCAGTCAAAAGGTGTCCATTTGCCGAATTAAATCCGCGTATTATCGCTTGGGAATCCGTAGGCAAGAGGAGAGAAGAAAGTCCAACGAAACTTTCCTGCCTGCGCTTTACAAACTTTTGGCTGCTCCCACTGTACACAGCGCCATCTCCAATGCACGGGACCCGGCTCAGGCACCCCAAAGGCTACCTCCACCCCCAGCCAACCCCCAATAACAGTGGAGCAATGAGTGCACGCTGCACAGGGACCCTAAACAAGGCTGCGAACAGTGGAAAAAAACACAAAAGCACACTTTACATTTGTACAATGTTATCGTAGCCTATTGCGTGCCGGACACAATAACTCTCTATGGACTGTGTCATTCATTAAAACAAATGGACGCAAAACATGCAGATGCCCTAAAAGCGTTACATAGACTTTGGGGATACAAGCAAAAGTGGCTAGCGGAAATTACAATGACGTTGACATTTTATTTTTATTTTTTTGTCTCAAAGGGCTTATAAGTGTTAGCCTTTTTTCTGGGCAGAGGAGAAAGTTTCAATAAAAATCTGAAAGATATGGATCATACTACAATTGTATGTCGCCAGACGTATACATACATACAATGACACAACGGTTAACGTAATTCCCCTCTGTATTTCTCTTTCCTACAAAAGTTTCAGGAAAGGTGGAAGCATTCCCGTCACTCCTGACCACAAATACATTATTCACCAACGACTCAATCCAATTTCGTCCTGTATCCTCAAATAAACTGTGTGTGTGTGTGTGTGTGTGTGTGTGTGTGTGTGTGTGTGTGTGTGTGTGTGTGTGTGTGTGTGTGTGTGTGTGTGTGTGTGTGTGTGTGTGTCTTCTGTGTGTCTGTGTCTTCTGTGTGTCTGTCTCTGTGTGTGTGTGTGTGTGTGTGCTTGTTTAACGCATGTGTGTGTCTGTGGATGCGTGTGTGCATTTGTATGAGAGTGACGCTCATTCTACATGCCCTGCGAATCACTAAACATGTCTCTCCTCTCTCGCTCTCTCTCTCTCTCTCTCTCTCTCTCTCTTTCCCACACAACGCAATGTGTGTCTACCATCTCATACAGCTTGCCCACCTGGCAGCGCTGCGGCACGTAATGTGCAGAGACCACAATGCTAGATCCCTTAACCGCCTTAACAAGAACAGCGAAAGTGAACAATGATTATCATTCATACTAAGAGCAGAAAACACTATAGTTTCCAAGAACAATAAGGATACTACTTGTTGAACTGTTTCTCTAGTCTCCGAGAGCATCATGACTCATTTATTCTCCCCCCCCCCCCAAACACACACACACACACACACACACACACACACACACACACACACACACACACACACACACACACACACACACACACACACACACACACACACACCAAAACCAGCTGACAATTGCACGTGCAATGATTCATTTGTGCAAAAAACTATTAGTAATTAGATGGCATTATTCAATAGTGGAAAATGTTAATAAAAGGTTTGATGAATTGATACCCTCAGCGACTGAGTCATTGAAGTAGCACCCCTTGAAAGTGTTGTCCTCGGGCTATTATGCTCTCACTCCTGTGAATTCATGACATATGTTTATAACACTGCCACCTAGTGGTAAACATCGGTACTGCGCGATGTGGGAATTCCCCCCCAGCGCGGCTTGGTGTCAAAACGTCATGCTGGCTGAGTTCCTGCCCGAGCGAACTCGCAACAACAAGCTAGGATACAAGACAATACAACACACTGCCAAGAGACCAGCGCATGGTTCACAGAGACACACACAGAGACATGTTACACAGGAGGTTTGCATCTGTTTATTAATGATGTGGGTGACTTGGGCCACGCTGTTTATCTGCTGTCTCCGAGGCGTCATGACATCCATAGGGGAGGGGAATGGAGGGAGAGGAAGGAAATGGCCCGAGTGAAGGAGTACAGAAGGAAGAAGAGATGTGGAGGGGGAGGGAGGGGATTGGAGGAAGGGCGAACGGGGGGAGGAAGGAGCAAAGGGGGGAGGAGGACTGATGGGGGGGGGGGGACTGAAATCCCCTTGTTGAGCGTGCTAAGCCCTGGAGGAGGTGTGTGAGGGTGAGGTGGTGACAGGGGCAAGAGGAGGGCACACTGCTGTGTGTGTGTGTGTGTGTGTGTGTGTGTGTGGTTTTTTGTGCTTATATTCCGTCTGTGGATTTGTGGATGCATAAACACACACACATGCACATACACAGACACACACACACACACACACAAATACGTCACACACATGTGTATACAATGCTCCTCTTGTCTGTACTCTTCGGGCATTAAAGACGTTTTTCTTTGGACGATTCCCTCGTCTCTTACACTCTCTGTGTGTTTCCATGTCAGTGTGTGTGTGTGTGTGTATTGTGAGTGAGTTGGTGCTGGTGGTGGTGTTTTTGGCTGGTGGTGGTGGCGGTGGTGGTGATGTTTTGGAGTGGTGGTGTTTTGGTTTGTGGTGGTGGTGTTTTTGGTTTGTGGTGGTGGTGTTTTGAGTGGGGGTGTTTTGGGGTGGGGGTGGTGGTTCTGGTGTTTTGGGGTGGTGCTGGTGGTGGTGTTTTGGGTAGTGCTGTTTTAGGGTGGTGCTGGTGGTGGTGTTTTTGGTAGTGCTGTTTAAGGGTTGTGCTGCTGGTGGTGTTTTTGGGTGGGGGTGATGCTGGTGGGGGTGGTGGTGGTGGGGGTCGTGCTGGTGGTGGCGTTTTTGGGTGGGGGTGGTGGTGGTGTTTCCTTTTTGGGGTGGGGGTGTTTTTGGGTGGGGGTGGAGTAGAGCTGAAGTGATTCCTCTTCCTTGATCCCGGACAACACAGGTCCGCCCAGCTGCCAGCTAGGCGTCTGTATCCTGCCAGACAGGAAGTGGGTGGGCGGGTGCATGCCATCGGCGGGAAGTTAACCTCCGACCCGGAGAGCGGGTCACTTCCCTCTCGGGAGAAGAATCAACACGCCTGTGATACACGACATCACACACAGGAGCGTACAGTCAGTAACAGCGACCCTTAAATACATCCACGCTGTTCTCCCGCCTCCACCCTCTGGAGATAGGCGCCTCGCATGGAAAACATTCCCAGCCTCAATAACAATTGCCCGTCCCGCTGCCCAGTCTTATAGTCTGGCACGAAGGGTTGAAAACAAAGATGCACAACAACAAATTCTCCCTCACCGGGGGATGCGACTTGTCGAGTCAAACAACAGAAACCTATCTATTTTTATTACCAAAACACAATCCGTATCCATGCAGCGACTTCATCCGCAGGCTAGGAGATATCAGCAGCATAGCAAGTGGAATGCCGCCATTCCCTTGCTGTTGTCGTTGTCTCTTTTCTTTTCTTTTATAGATTTTCTTTCCACAAGTTTCAACCAAGGTCAGAGGTGAGGAAGGCTCTGTCCTGTCCAAATAAGGAGTCGGCAACATTTCTCCAAACAGGCTGGATGGACACAAATTCAAATGTTTTTGAATGTGTTTGAATGTTTCTCAAGTCGGTGCACAGTGACCTCCAGGGCAGGGGAGTGCCGACCGCACAGGGAGGGACAGAGACAGGGGATCAGCCCGGGAGGGGAAAGGGAAAGCAGCACTGAAGCTGAGTGCTCCACTCTGGTTAAGGCATCGTCTCTCTCTCTGGGGGGGGCTCCAGTAAAAGGAAATACACTGCAGGAGTCGTGAGCACTCAGGGCTGTGTGCCATGTGATGTTTTAGGTCGAGGCACCTCCACTTTCCCTCCCAGCTAACTCAACCACAGCTGTGATTGACCTCTGACCTCTCGTTCCACAGAAGGCCAGTCCTACTGGAGCCACTGTGTGTGTGTGTGTGTGTGTGTGTGTGTGTGTGTGTGTGTGTGTGTGTGTGTGTGTGTGTGTGTGTGTGTGTGTGTGTGTGTGAGTGTATGGGTGTGTGCCTGTGTGTGCATGTGTGACACGAGGTTGGCCTCACCTTCACCTGTACCTGTCAATCACAGGCTCCTCCAAGGCCCCGCCCACCAGACCATGGGAACCCTGGTATTGTGGTGATGAGCATTCCTCTGCAGTCAGGTCACCGTGACAACAGGAAGGAACACTCCACAGGGGGGGGCAGGGGGTTAGACTAGACCAGGGGGAACAAGATAGAGAGGGAGAGACTGGGAGAGAGAGGGAGCGAGCAACAGAGTGAGCGATAGAGCGACAGAGAGAAAGAAAAAAGGAGAGAGAGAGAGAGTGACAGAGAAAGAGAGAGCGACAGAGAGAGAAAAGGAGAGGGGGAGAGAGAAACGAGGGAGGTGGGGGGAGACAGAAAGACTGTCTTTTAGACAGCCTTGGCCCTGAAGAGAGCGAGAGAAAGAGAGAGAGAGAGAGAGAGAGAGAGAGAGAGAGAGAGAGAGAGAGAGAGAGAGAGAGAGAGAGAGAGAGAGAGAGAGAGAGAGAGAGAGAGAGAGGGGTTGTAGAATTGGAGCAGAGAGAGAGTTGCTGGTTAAGGCTGCATGGTCGTCACACAGTCACACGAAGCATGTAGTTACTGGAGAACCTGGGACACCTGTTCCCTGCAGCAGATGTCTCCCTGCACTCTCTCTCTCTCTCTCTCCCTCTCTCTCTCTCTCTCCCTCTCTCTCGCTGAGAGTCCCTATTTGCAAAGCCCTATCACTTGACAAGCCAGGGTATGTCCAGGTCACATGATCCGCATACACACTTTGAACTATTAACAGCTATGGCACATACAAGAAATACCGTGTCACAATGTTAGATGTTAGAATGTGCACACACACACGCGGCGGGCGCACACACACACACACGCTCACACACAAACACACACACAAACGCATGCACGCACAAGCACACGTACAAACACACAGACGTATGCAAAAGAACAAACACACACACACACACACACACACACTCACGCACACACACACACACACAC
>NC_079425.1:21812131-21909631 GCF_026213295.1 Gadus chalcogrammus | reverse complement strand
GCCTGTCTGTCGGTCTCTAAGACCCTCTGGACTAGACTGCCTGGTGCTTCCTTCCCTTCTCCCCCCCCCCCCCCTCTCTCAACCCCTCTCCCCTCCTCCTTTCTTCTACTGTCTCTCCTCCATGACAACCTCGTTCACAATCCCATTTTCCAAGCCAGAGGGTCCAGGGGCCTGGGCATGGGGCCAAGGCCCTGTTTAAAAGACACTGTCTCTCTGTTGCCCCCCCCCCCCTCTCTCTCTCTCTCTCTCCCTTCCCCCCCCCCCCCCCCCTCTCTCTCTCTCTCTCTCTCTCTCTCCCCCTCTCTCTCCCCCTCTCTCTCTCTCTCTCTCTCTCTCTCTCTCTCTCATTCATTCTCTCTCTCTCTCTCTCTCTCTCCCTCCCTCCCCCTCTCTCTCTGCCTCTCTGTCTCTGTCACAATCACCCCACCCTCCCGTTGTCTGGAGCCCACTTTGTGTTAAATGATTTTGTGTGTGTGTTTAGCCCTCGTCGATATTATTAAATGCCTCTCTTTTGTTTCCGTCAGTCTATTAGTCAGCCGGTCTCCATTTGGCTGTGCCCACATTTATTTCCTCTAAGGGGCTGTGTGTGGAAGCCCGGAGCAACCCAGGTTGGGTTTGAGCCGCGGGCTGTCAGTGTTAACCTCTTAGGGTCCCGGCTGTTAACAGGGAGATCTCCACCATTCTCTCTGTCATCGTGGAACTTACCCCAAACCGAGTGATAGGGAATATGTGCATTTGTTTCCCCTCACAGAAGGATTGAACTAATAAAGATGATGGCACAATCATTATGTTAGCCAACAGTCATTGTCAGCGGAGTCCAAAGCAGCTTATACACATTCACAAATATGGTACAAATGGTTTTTTTGGAAGCCATTATTTTCTATGTATTCTTCGATATTCCTATTGACTGTTTCATATGATCCACTTGTGTCCTTTGTTGGGTTAGTTAGAGGATATTGACCCTTTCAGAGTGCCTCCCGTTGAGTTTACTCCAGTGTTCATCTGTGTGCTGTGACTCTGGGGAGAGTACTTCTTGCACATCGCAATTGATTTCTTCCTGCTATACGTGTGTGTGTGTGTGTGTGTGTGTGTGTGTGTGTGTGTGTGTGTGTGTGTGTGTCTGTGTGTGTGTGTGTGTGTCTGTGTGTGTGTGTGTGTGTGTGTGTTGTAATTGTGCACGTATGCAGGCTAGAACACGTGCACATGCATGTGTGTGTGTGTTGGGCGCTTGAGCTCCACCTCATCTCTCCCACAAGCTTCCTGTGTGTTTTGCGAGGATGAAAGCGAGCGAAACCCCAGACTAGTGGGGCTCCACAGCCAATTAGGACTGTTTATTTAGCCAGCCACGGCTGCCCAGCGGTAAGGCAGCACACAACTACCCTGGCCTTGCAGCCAAATCACTCCTTCCTCCTAGTTCCCTTCTCTTCTCTCCTCTTGTTTCTCATTTTCTCTTCTCCCTCTGCACTGCTCACTCCTCTCCTCTCCTCCCTCTCCCCTCCTTTTCCCTCCTCTCTTCTCCTCTAGGCACTTCTCTCTCCTCTCCCTTCCTCTCTTCTCCTCCCCCTCTCCTCTCCTCTCTACTCCCCTCCTCCCTTCTCCTCTTCTCGCCCTCTCCAATCTCCTCTCCTTCCCCATCCTCCCCTCTCCTCCATTATCTCCTCCCCTCCTCCCCTCTCCTCTCCTCCCCCTCTCCTCCATTATCTCCTCCCCTCCTCCCCTCTCCTCTCCTCCCCCTCTCCTCCATTATCTCCTCCCCTCTCCTCTCCTCCCCCTCTCCTCCATTATCTCCTCCCCTCCTCCCATCTCCTCTCCTCCCCCTCTCCTTTCCTCTCCTTTCCTCTCCTCTCCTCCCCCTCTCCTCTCCTCTCTCCTCCCCTCCTCTCATCTCCTCTGCTCCCCCTCTCCCCTCCAGCACTGATTTGTTATGATGTTCTGATGAGGCAGATTTACGACGCCAACACATTTCTCCCCAGTCAGATGATTCTATTGGCAGAATTTCAGGTCAACAGAGGGCCAGATTTATAATTGATATTATTCATTCAAAAAGTTTTGCTTTGCCCAGTCTGTTTGGGGCTGTATTCTGCGTTCTTGTTTTCTGGCGCGTTGCTCTCTGCTGCTGCAGTTTCACAACAACAGGTTATCACGTTCAATGCCACATGGCCGGATATGCAAAGTCTTACAACAGCCATCTGTCTGTCCCACTTTTCAAATGTAGCACTCAACCTCACACCCGCCTTCCTATCTACTCATTCACCCTTCTACCTACACGCACGCACGCACGCACGCACACACACACACACACACACACACAGACAGACAGACAGACAGACACACACACACACACACACACACACACACACACACACACACACACACACACACACACACACACACACACACACACACACACACACACACACACACACACATACTTGTTTTTAGTTACATTAATATCATCCAAGTTTCCCTCCTTCTGTATCTCTCTCTCTCTCTCTCTCTCTCTCTCTCTCTCTCTCTCTCTCTCTCTCTCTCTCTCTCTCTCTCTCTCTCTCTCTCTCTCTCTCTCTCTCTCTCTCTCTCTCTCTCTCTCTCTCTCTCTCTCTGTCTCTTTCTCCCTCTCTCTGTAAAGCGATAGCTTAGTTGTGGCCAGGCCTGTCACACCTAGTTGTGTGTCAAACCAAACCAGCTGCCTTGCTCATCAACCCTACCATTGTTGGATGCGAACCGACGTCAGTGTGGTGGTTTCTGCCTGTCTGCGAAGCACTGATTTCTGACCAGCGTAAATCCATCTCTATCCTTGTCTGCGCTGCTTATGTCTGCAGGATAACTCCCCCGCACACTGGCCTTCAACTTCACAGGGCTAAACCTTAACCCGAGCAGACAAGCTAGAAAAGTAGCACAGATACAATGAGGTCCCACAAAAAAGTAGGATTGTGGCGGGCATGTCTATGCAAACCATACCCTCACACAAACAACACACGCACTCACAGATGCAAACACAAACACATCCATACACACGTAAGCATGCCAGCAAACACATGCATACACAATACAGTGTGATATTTAGTTCCAGGTGGGGTCATTTCTCTCAGAACACTGGAAGCAAACATGGAGCAGCACAGGGGGTTGTATGACCATCATCCCAGGCTCTGTTTTCCCCGTCCTTCATCTCCTCCATCGACTGCCTTGGTTCTTCTTTCTCCTCCTCCTCCTCCTCCTCCTCCTCCTCCTCCTCCTCCTCCTCCTCCTCCTCCTCCTCCTCCACAGTCCACATCTTCTCTCCATCAAGGGCTGGTGAGTGATGCCTGATGGGGCCGGAACGGTGGAGGAGCTGGGGTCGGTGGGAGCGGGAGGCTGGGTATGGAGGGACGTGGCATGGTGAGCCAGGCCCAGCCCTAGTGTTATAGTAGCCAGAACACAGCCTTCAGCATTCAGAGCCTTCATATGGCTCTTTGAATGGAGCACGGAAATTAAGTTTCATGCTATCTCAGAATGCACACATGCACACAGACACACAGACATACACACACACACACACATGTGCACCCCCCCCACCCCCCCACACACACACACACACACATGTACACATACATACACGCACAGTTGCACACACACACACACACACACACACACACACACACACACACACACACACACACACACACACACACACACACACACACACACACACACACACACACACACACACACACACACACACACACACACAAAGGTGTACACATGTACGCAAACACACATGCCCAAACACACACGTGTGCAGACATACCTATAAATGCACACATGTGCACACATATGCACACATTTAAATGTGAACATGGACGCACACACACACACACACACACACACACACACACACACACACACACACACACACACACACACACACACACACACACACACACACACACACACACACACACACACACACACACACACACACACGCACACAGTGTTGAAGGATATGGGTTCTGGTATTAATCATAGTGTAAATCCTAGCGCAACGTCCCCAAAGACCACAATCCACCGGAGGATCCCCCACCTTCTACCCCTAGCACATGCACACACACACACAAACACACACACACCTACACACGCACACACACACACACACAAACACACACAAACACACACGCAAACACCCCCCCCACACATACACACAAACACACACACACACACACACCCCCAAAACACACACACACACACACACACACACACACACACACACACACACACACACACACACACACACACACACACACACACACACACACACACACACACACACACACACTGAGTATATAGGCCCAGAGGCGAATGCTTCCAGGAGAGCAGAGAGCATAGAAGCTTCTTTGTTGACATCCCTACATGTCTGCAGTATAAGTACCTGTTTACCACAAGACACACTCAGTAACGTGATCGCTGCGTTGAACAGGTAGGCCCCAAGTTGGCTCTGAACCGCCACCAGGAAACAGGCCAGCCCTGTTGGTTCAGCCAGAGGTCACAGACATGACTAAACAGTACTGAGTTCACACTGTAAGTGTAACAAATGGAATATTTGATTTGGTGGACGTGATGCTAATGCATGTAATCCAATGACTCTGTTGATAGAAGGAACACACCAACCCGGTAACTCTGAGTGTGTGTGTGTGTGTGTGTGTGTGTGTGTGTGTGTGTGTGTGTGTGTGTGTGTGTGTGTGTGTGTGTGTGTGTGTGTGTGTGTGTGTGTGTGTGTGTGTGTGTGTGTGTGTGTGTGGGTGTGTACAATATGAATTTGAAAATCATTATGAAGTGATTATATTACGACTTATTATAGAAATGGACAGCAGCTAGACATTAAGATATAATATGATTATGCACATTAGTACGGTTCCTGTTCACAAATGAATACGGTGTGTACAAATACAGCAAGCGCTGATGTTGTTCCTTTAGGTACCCCTAGAGGGTAGCATTCAGTTGCCCGGATTTGGTTATGGGCTCATTAGTTGATTAGCTATTTAGAGCACCTTTGTTTAGGTTGATCAACTGCTTAGCCTCTTGTTCTTAATTAGGCCCCACTCCGTTTTTTCTATTATGTTGGCGTTGTCTGAACAAATCATTTAAACTGTAGTGTCTTTACAATACTGTGTGCTCCCATTTCTTAGCATAGGTGGCCCAGTTGGAATTGCATCGATAAGGTTGCATTGGCTGCAGTTTGCCAGATATGTTACATCAGAAATAATACTTAGTCAAGATACAAATATCAGAGTGAATCCAATTAGTTCCAGAAAGCAGGTTGGAAAAATTCTAAATTTGTAAGTCTGATTTGAGTTAGTGCAATCCATCACTGTCAGTTCCAGTAAGGCTGATTTCAATTTCTGCGATGGAGTTCACTAGAGCATAGATTTGTTCCCTCTGAATCCCTGTTTACGACGGGCCTTAAACCACATCATCAATCACACATGAGAACATAATCAATCATGTTTGTCTGCGAACCAATGTGTATTACTCACACTCAACCAAACCATCGAGTGAATTCAATTTCACTAGAAATCAGCCCTTCTGGGGACTAAAATGCGTGAAAAATATTGCCGGATTCCTACTAACTGAAATCAGACTTGTGGCTTTAAATTGGAGGATTTTCTTAACCCTCTTTCTGGAAGCGGCTTCTGGACTAGAACTGGGCTGGAGACTGGAAGAGCTTTTGTGTTCATTTCCCTTCCATTAGCCACAGCCAGAAGAGAGAGAGAGAGAGAGAGAGAGAGAGAGAGAGAGAGAGAGAGAGAGAGAGAGAGAGAGAGAGAGAGAGAGAGAGAGAGAGAGAGAGAGAGAGAGAGACAAAGAAAGAGAGACAAAGAGAGGGGGGGAGAGAAAGAGAGAGAGAGAGCATGGCAAGAGACAAAGAGGGAGACTGGAAGAGAGCGTGGGAGAGAGACTACATGGTAGAGTGAGAGAGAGAGGAAAAGGTGGAGGAGGTGAAGAGACAGTGAAGAGTTGGGGTGGGTAACCATCTTGGGAGAATATGTAGCTTCAAGACAGTGTGCGGACCAGAACAGCTGCTGTCCACAGGGTAAACTTGGCAGGCTACATCAAAAGCACAGTCCACTTCTACCATCTGATACAAACGTGCACGCTCACGCACGCACGCACACACACACACACACACACACACACACACACACACACACACACACACACACACACACACACACACACTCACATGCACACGCACACACACACAACCCAGTGTGCATGGATTTGTAGCATCTGCAGAAACACACACTCACACGCACACACACACACACACACACACACACACACACACACACACACACACACACACACACACACACACACACACTCACACACACATACACACACGCACACAGCACACCACACACACACACAGACACAACCCAGTGTGCATGGATTTGTAGCATCTGCAGACTAACACACACACACACACACACACACACACACACACCACATATATACACATACACACACACACACACACACACACACACACACACACACACACACACACACACACACACACACACACAGACACACACGCACATACACACACACACAAACACACACACACACACACACACACACACACACATATACACACATATATACACACTACGATGTATATATATATATGTTTATTTATTTATATATATATCTACACAAAGAATGCACTGCATTGCAAACAATAGCCTATAAAATGTTAACTCTTAAACTAAAGGATGTAATGTTCAGTATATCTTTAATTGCGCTGGCTGTGAGGAGCTGGCAGTGAGGTCAGACACATATAGTGTGTGTGTGTGTGTGTGTGTGTGTGTGTGTGTGTGTGTGTGTGTGTGTGTGTGTGTGTGTGTGGGGGGTTGTGTGTGTGTGTCAGTGGTTGTGAGTCAGTGGTTGTATTTGTCTCCCTGAGTGTGTGTGTCTGTGTGTGCGTGCGTGTGTGCGCAAGCAAATGAATTAAAGTTCCATTTGACTGGCGCCCCATGTATATGCCAACAAATTCTTTAGAGTGAGAGCTGAGCTGGCCTGGCTTCAACACATCTCTCTCACAGACTCTTGTTGTTAATCGGCAGCAGTCCTTAGAATACCTCTGCCTGAACGAGAGACACAGAGAGAGACTAAAAGAGAGAGAAAAGCTATCAAGAATGGATATTAATACCGCTTTACCAGACTCCTTGGTAGTCCTTAGAGATGGGATTACAGTTTATTCACGGCTTAAGCCTGCTCTGAGTTGTTCTAGCGAACGTCAACACGCAACATGTTACTCTGCTGCCCCCTTTTGGCCAGGAGCACTAACTACACCATTTGCTACTTTAGGACACCTTTTTTTTGTTGATGTGGCTTCCATAGCAACCATCTTCCGGTTACCTGTTGCAGGCTAGACCAACATCGACGAGAGGGTACCAGGAAGAGAACTCCATGCAACAAACATGAACAGCCCTTTCTCAAGGTAATTTCGCTGTAAATTTCACTAATATTCTCCTGGTAAAGGGTTTACCTGGTAACCATGAAGAGAGTCAAAACACAGATCTAGGAGAAAAGGAAGCTTTAAACAGTATGATTTGAATGGTATATGTTACATTGACAACGGCAATGCAAAAAGGTCTATCAAAGTCTGTGGCTCTGTGCATATGTGTGCATTGATGCATAAACAAACAGAAATTAATTCCATGGGGGAATAATAGTGCAGTGGTGTCCAGGTTTTCTTTCCCCACACACAGCCTAAAGGAAGTGCATCGATCCC
This sequence comes from Gadus chalcogrammus, assembly GCF_026213295.1. Taxonomy (NCBI): domain Eukaryota; kingdom Metazoa; phylum Chordata; class Actinopteri; order Gadiformes; family Gadidae; genus Gadus; species Gadus chalcogrammus. The sequence goes on along the minus strand of NC_079425.1, from coordinate 21,901,857 downwards.
CAATGCAGACACAACTGAGCCAGATACCCTAACATCTTCCTGCTCCTATAAACACATCTCTGTGAATTTCTTTGGATTAAAACATCTGCCAAAACCAACACCCAGATGCTAAGAATTTGCTTAGAATTAGATGCTTAGAATTAATTAATTGTAAATGTGACTTATTTTATTCATTTTGCCTAATTGTATCGTTCTGTACTTATTGCACCGTGGATCAGAGACAAAAGCGATTTTGTTTCCTCTATTAGTCTTGCACATAAATGGGAATGGCAATAAAGCTGACTTTGAACTTTGAACTTAACTGATCAGCCACATCTAATGTCTTGAGACCTTATATTTAATTTTTTTTATTTACTCATCCTCCTTTATGTTTTTATTAACTGTATTCTGACCACATACAACGTCAGCTATGGACTAGCTTACGTTTAGTAAACGTTTAATTGGATTATCATGTTGGGTTGCCATAATGTATTTTTTTATGTAATTTTTACTGCTTGTTGTCAAATATGCTTTATGTCGCCTTGGACAAAGGCGTCTTCCAAATGAAAGTAAAGTAAAGTAACTAATGCGTCAGTGTGCCGTGTGTTGTGAGCAGAGACGTCCAGGTGAAGGGCATGGAACAGACGGTGAACCACGCGGAGAAGTACCTGGGCCACTTCTGCACCCTGCTGGCCTCCTACACCCGCAAGACAGCCAAGCTGAGGGACAAGGCCGACCTGCTGGTCACACAGCTCTTTGAGTTCTCCAGCACAGAGGACCCAGAGTTCCAGATCGGCTTCAAGAACCTGGCCGAGGACCTGGCCATGGTGCAGGACTATCGGCAAGCCCAGGTACAGTAGGGGAGGGCGGGCGAGGCCAGGATGGATCAACCTGATTAAACTTAAATAAACATAAATTAAACAAAGTAAAATAAACTAAAAACATGTCAGCCAGGCAGACATGTTTGTAGTTAATTTATGCTTGTAGTTTATTTTTTGATTTGACTAATTGCGAATGGGATGTCTGTTAATGAGACGGGTTTGAACGTTCTCATTAACAGATCACACAGATAAAACTACAAACATGTCTCCCCGACTTCATGAGCCAGCAGACATGATTGAAGTTTATTAATGTATAATTTTCTAATTGCGAATGTGATGTTTGTTCAGGAGACGGGTTCGAATGCTCTCATGAACAGTTAAATCAAATGCAATCAGAACAGATCTTAGAAATAAGCTCCAAACATGTCTCTCCAGCTTACATGGCTGGGGATTGCTAAAGTGAGTGTCCGTTCATGAGATGGGTTTGAACTTGACAGGTCGAGAGGTTGGAGACGAGAGTTGTCTCCCCACTGAAGGGCTATGGGGACATCATCAAAACGAAGAGGGTGAGTGTGCAGGTTTGAGGAGAACAAGTGTGTTGAAGTGGTTCAAGGTGAGGGTGAGACACGATCCTCCATCGTCTTACTTCTCCCCAGGCTGAGCTGAAGAAGTTCAGCGCCGATCGCAACAGAGAGCTAAAGGAGATTCAGAAACTGGAGAAAATACGGCTGAGGAACCCAGCGGATAGGCAGAGCATTGTATCCTTTTTCATTAATGAGGGGACAGTATTACGTTCATAGCACTTGGTTGTAATTATGTAGGGTTTAAACTTGTAGAGGCCAATATATATATATATATGTGTGTGTGTGTGTGTGTGTGTGTGTGTGTGTGTGTGTGTGTGTGTGTGTGTGTGTGTGCGTGCGTGCGTGCGTGCGTGCGTGCGTGCGTGCGTGCGTGCGTGCGTGCGTGCGTGCGTGCGTGCGTGCGTGCGTGCGTGTGTGTGTGTGTGTGTATGGAGGGAGGAAGAAACAGCCATAATCAAGAGACAAAAGGGAATGGCTCAAGGAAAGTCCAAGACGTTAAAACCCTAACCCTAACCCATAAAAAGATGTGACCTTTTCTTCCTTGACAAGAGCCCTCAGTCACAGGTAACCTCCCCTGGATGCTGGTCCCTTCGGTAGCCCAGGTCACAGGATGAATTAAGACCCTTGTCTGTGGGAGAACGAGGCGTGTGTTGTAACGTGTTTTACCCGACAGGCAGAGGTGAGTGCGCAGAAGGCCTCCAACAACGCCCAGCGCAGCACCCGGCAGCTCGAAGACACCATCACAGACTTCCAGAGGCAGAAGCTGGAGGACCTCAAGGCAAGTCTGGAGCCGGAGACGCACACCGCGCTCACACTGTACACGTCTGTCGACTAATCTCATTGACTTTGCATGGGGGGCGCTCTCGAAATGCATTGTGGGTCAATCCGTTCTGTTGGCTCCGTTGCCTGCGTCAAAAAGTGGAGAAGTGTTCAACGTTTCAGGCAGTGACGGATCCGTCGGCCAATCAGGTCGTGTCACCCTTACGTCCGACACGCGCTCCGTCATCCGTCGACGGACATGTACAATGTGAGCGCGGTGTCGGCCCCCCGCTGGGGGGGGCTGGGGACGGGAGGAGGTCACTGCAGGGGCCGTCGAGGAATCACAACGGTGCTGGGCTCTTGTTTTGGGCAGAGGGTCTTCACTGACTTCGTCACGGTGGAGATGCTGTTCCACTCCAAGGCGCTGGAGGTCTACGCGCACACCCTGCAGAACCTGGAGACCATGGACGTTTACAAGGACCTGGAGGTAGCCCCGCACGCTCGTTGACTTTACAATGCATGACGACCATCTTGTATGTGTTCATGCTAGGGTAATGGTCCATTCACATCTTAAAGGTGACATATTATACCACCAGGTGTGGGTTTGACTAGCCGTCACAGGCCCTTTTGAAAATCTGCCTCTTGTGACATCGCAAGTGAGCGTGTCCACCTAGATGTGTGCTGGATAGATGAGCAGCATTTGCTACAGTCCACTGGGTAGGCTGGTAGACTGATCTATGCTGCACGCATCTAGGTTGACACGCCCACTTGTGATGTCAGAAGAAGCAGAATTTCAAAACCGCTTGTAACGGCTAATCACACTCACACCTGGTGGTATAATATGTCATCTTTAATTCTACACAAGACGTAAGAGAACTGCCTGAACTTATGTTGTGTGTGTGATTTTAGATATTTATGGACGTTTACCGTAGGATGAACACATATATGGTAAAGGTCCATAAATATCTTAAATCATCGCAAGACATGAGAGAAAGTTCCTGAACTGATGTTGTGTGTGTGGTTCTGTTTACTTCTGCACTCATGTTCATTGACTCAGTCAGAACCATAGCACCTTTCCGGATTTTGTACCACAAAGGGCAATGCCATGCCTCTGGCCTAACATCCTCCTTCCCCACCCTCCAGCTGTTCAACGGAAGGTTCCGGATGTCGGACGCCATGTCCGGGCCTCTAGACGCCATGCTGACCAGCCGATCCACGTCCTCCATGAGCCCCGCTGCCAGCCCCACCAGGACGGCCTCCATGGCCAAGAGTCTTAGTCCCAGCCTGGCCTCCACCAACAACTACAGCTTCCTGGCGTCCACCAGGGGTCAGAGCTTAGGCTCCACCCTGGCCTCCAGAAAGGGCCGCAGACAACGACAAGAACAAAACCAAGCGCCACCGGGGAGGGTGAGATCCCGTTGCTTCATCACAACCAGAGGGTCATTGAGGGTTTCCTGGTCCGCCTAGCATAGGAGGTAGAGCGGGTTACCTTGTAACTGGAAGGTTGTTTGATCCCCGGCTCCTCCTAGCTGAGTGTCGAGGTGTTCCCTGAGCAAGACACCTCCCCCTAGCTGCTCCCAACGAGTTGGTTGTTACCTTGCATGGATGACCCCGCCGTGAATGTATGTATGACCATCGCTTTGGATAAAAGCGTCTGCCAACTGCCCTAAATGAAATGTGAATGTTACCTGAAAACAGTCTGACTATCTTTTTCTTAATGAATCGTGTTTCATCAGCAGCTCTTCCCCAGCAAACTCCAGCGTCAGAAAGGAATGGAGGAGGAGGAAGAGGACGAGGTCGAGGAGGAAGAAGAGGAGGAGGAAGATGACGAAGAAATGTACGAGTCAGAGATGGATGAGGCTCAGCAGACCCATAGGCAATCTTACTCATCTCAGTACGTCCAGAGTCGTCGACAGTTTAGATAACAGGACTCACAGTCAAACATGGAGGCAAAATGACGGATGGACACAGGCAGTATATGTTGCATTAGGTTTCATAGTTAAGGCTTTGTTGGCAAGCTTTGGAGATCAGCCATTAGTCTTGCAATGGAACTGTATGTTATGATCACATTCATTCTCTAAACTGCATGGATTTATGAATCACAGAGAAAAACCATTGTAAAATAAAACTGAATTGTGCCTAAAATGTTTTTGAAACAATATAAACTACTCTTTTCTTCCTGTTTAATTGCAACAGCTGCTTCTCATGAATAAAATGTTATTATGTTGTAGCTAGCCAGGCTGTAAAATGTAAAAGTAGAATGAAAACATCCTGGTGTTTGCAATAAATCGGAGTAAAAACCTCCTCGTAATCGTCTTGCCATTTCAGTGAATGGGTTCTGTTCTTACATGCATTTATTTAACGTTAAGCTCACAGCACTACACTGCGCTCTGTTATGTTTCTGATTCATGCTGATGAATTATTCATGGCTTGCCCTTCTTCAACCACATTTTGTCATTCAGTCTGTCATCGCATTCCTTATTAACTATAATAGCATGTCAGCACTGATCCCTCACACACACACACACACACACACACACACACACACACACACACACACACACACACACACACACACACACACACACACACACACACACACACACACACACACACACACACACACACACACACACACACACACACACACACAGAAAGAATGACCAACAGACACACACCCACACAGACAACTAGACAGACAGACACGAACATTTCAAAGACATGAATTTTAATGCCGAGGTAGTGCTGCCAGCTAAATATAATAAACGATGAGCTTCTGTAATCCATCATGATATGCTCGTTCACCAAAGACCTTTCCCAAAAGTTCAGTTATACTGGCTGATTGGTTGTCAAAGCGTCAGGCAAGTCACGATGACTTTACATTCCATTACATCTTGTTTGAGGCACAAAGTATGCGCAGCATGTGGAATGCTGCGCAGGGTGTTGTCTGCAAAGCCGTCAGGGCCATGCGCTTGATGTGCAGAGATCTTTGGTTGTGATGTGTCTTCAAATTGCTGCCAATGTGTCTGTGCTTGTGCGTGTGTGTCTCTGTGGCGTGTGAGATTGTCGCTTCACTCCTCGTCTACATCTGACGACTGTCAGGCTGTGATGGGGAAACAACAGCGTAGACACAGGCAGAGGCTCACCAGAGGCTGTTCCTCCTCTCCGCATCGTTCATTTAAATGCCTGAATCACCTCCCTATAGAGCTCCACACATTAGCATAACTTCTAAATCTTCCAGAATGTTCACTTAGTGAATATATATACTCACATTAAAGAGCGTCTGTTATTGTGTCTGTCGACTGGGACAAGTGAAGTGGTGGTGCTTTCCCTAACGCACCCATCAGAGCTAGGCAGGGGTAAGGAGTGAGTGTTGATCTTGATGGGTATTTGATCTCAGCCATCACCCAACATGATGACGTCAGACTGGCACATGGTGATTCAACACCTGGGATTGAAATGTAACTACTACGAGATGTTTTATGATGATAATAACTGTGGTGTTGGCAAGGTCTGGAAAAGAGGATGAAAGGAGCAATATAAGCGATCGTTCAGCGCTGTTGCATCCATCTGCATGAGGCTCTCTGTGATTTGTTCGGATGCTAACACACCGCACACCTGTGGCTGTGGCTACAAAACCTGTTGGCAAACCATTCTGAGCATATGGTCTCTTAATCATTGAAACCCTTTACCAGGGAGGCTGTCCTGTTCGGTTTGCTTACAGGATATATCATGATGCCGTCCTGACTCGGCCCCATCTGGGCTTATGGTCACCTTTGCTCCATCGCATTTCAATGCCAGACTGTCCGGTTTATTCAACACAATTCAATTGAATTTCCTTGAATGTTTTGCTAAGTGGTTGTTATACTCTCTCTGTCTCTCTCTGTCTCTCTCTGTCTCTCTCTGTCTCTCTCTGTGTCTCTCTCTTTATATAGATCTTAATATACTTATAAAGATGTATATAGCACAGACATCTATATTCGGAGCACATCCTAGAGGGCCTTATATGAGCAGACTGCATGAATAGATATTTTCCCTTCCTAGAGTGCACACACACACACACACACACACACACACACACACACACACACACACACACACACACACACACACACACACACACACACACACACACACACACAAACACCAAACACACCAGGGCCTGATGTGATGAGAGGAAGAGGGGAAGACAGCAGAAATAAGAGGGACAGAAAGAGGGAGAGAGGGAGGGAGGGAGATGAAAGGTGAAGAGAGAGGGAGAGATTGGGCGCAGGCCCCTGAAGCAGATGGAATTAGTGGTGCTGTGGCTGATTACAGGGCCCTCGAGACTGGAGCATTAGCCTGTGTTGCCTTATTTCCAGCACGCCTGCACTGCGTGCTTTGTTCTTCATAATGTGCCAACCTGGGAAGCATCTTCACCACACGCAAAGGTTTTTAATTGGGCTCACAGAACATTACAATTAATTTACCGCTTTTGAACAGTTTTTGTTTTCTTCATTATTAGTGTGTTTACAAGAAAAGTGCTGACTATGAAATAGGAGCATAATGTGAAAGAATCAATTAGTTGACTACTTATTTGCAGTCATCAGCATCAAATGTTAGGTTTTGGTATATGTAATAACGGGTTGTGATTAAATCTGCAGCTGAATTCTCCACAGGTCTGGTGAAACGATTTTCGCGAATATAGGTTTTTGTTGCCGCTCACAGCCACAAGAGGGCGGCCGTGTGTAGAATCAAACCTCGAGATGTGCTGCATAATGCAGAGAGCGCACGTGCATGAAATTGCATTGAGTATTGTGCGTGTACTGCGTCAACACGCCTCAGTACTGTCCAAAGATAAGGATGTGCAAAAGGCCTGCGCTTAGTGTGTTTAATCGTATTAAGAGTAAAATGGACCAAAAAAGCATCGCGGTCACACACTGCCTCCATGTGACATGAGAGATAGAGAGAGAGAGAGAGAGAGAGAGAGAGAGAGAGAGAGAGAGAGAGAGAGAGAGAGAGAGAGAGAGAGAGAGAGAGAGAGAGGGGGAGGGGGGAGGGGGGAGGGGGGAGAGAGAGAGAGAGAGAGAGAGAGAGAGAGAGAGAGAGAGAGAGAGGGGGGGGAGGGGGAGAGAGAGAGAGAGAGAGAGGAGAGAGAGAGAGAGAGAGAGAGAGAGAGAGAGAGAGAGAGAGAGAGAGAGAGAGAGAGAGAGAGAGAGAGAGAGAGAGAGAGAGAGAGAGAGAGAGAGAGACAGGGAGAGAGAGAGAGAGAGGGGGGGGAGAGAGAGAGAGAGTGAGAGAGAGAGACCAATGGGGGTGTGCTCTCGGTCTTGAAAGCCAGACACAGAGTGGTGTTTGAGAATGGTTAGCATCATTATTTTATGAGGGCTGCTGTGTGTGCTCTGGTGCCCAGGGGGCAATCACATGGCCAGAGATGTACCAGAGCTATAGCCCAACATGATAATGTATGATACTGTAGGTACGGTAGGTATCACAGGTGTGGGAAAGGATGACGCATACACAACAACCCAATTGCACAGAGGTGTGTGATCACAGTGCTGCACGTGTGTGCACGCATGCATCCATGCACACGCAAACAGACACGCATGCATACACAGTGGAATGGCTAATTTCTCTTTGTTGGAGCTTGATGGTTCTAATTAAAGGACGATACTATCGTGTTTTAGAAAAAGATCCTGTTCTTTGTCAATGACTGGCCTTTCACGGTGAGCCTGTTCTGCCAAGCAGCCATGAACATTTAGAGGGACACTTTTCATTTGCGCCTCGTGTTGCAAATAAAGGAAATGGAGCGAGGATGGGACCCTTTACTATGACAGCGTTGTCACGTTTCTGTGCTCACATGTGCCTCAGCCTCCTCCAATCCCTGCGCAGTATGGGGCGTTTTGTTGGGGGTGACGAGGTTGGGGGGGGGGGCTGGATGACGTCAGGCTGCGTGACAGACCACCACTGGCACCCCAGGAGGGTCGAGCCGTACCCTGGCCTGAGGTCACGTTGACGAGCCCAGAGAACATACAGACAGACAGCCAGGCATCAGGTTCCGGGCCAAACATAGACTAGACAAGAGCAGAGACAAGAGATACAGACCCAGGTAGAGGAGGCCAGATAGCATTAGCAACGTATCGCGTAGTGTCAGCGATGATGACACTGATTAGAGGTGACCTTGTGTTGGCTCCCGACACTTCCTGTCAACACCCACTGACAACACACACACACACACGCACACACACGCACACAGACACACGCACACACACACAGACACAGACACACACACACACACACACACACACACACACACACACACGCACACAGACACACACACACACACACACACACACACACACACACGCACACACACACACACACACACACACACACACACACACACACACACACACACACACACACACACACACACACACACACACACACACACACACACACACAGATACACACGCACAAACACAAACACACACACACACACACGTCTCTCATCCCCTCTTCATTATCTAGCTCGATTAGCTTTTGATCCAAAAGTATATAGTCAGGCGAAGACGGACTTGGGTAGGCTACAACAGATAAAGACCACAGAACAACAAATAGGCTGTAGTAAAATTAATGAGATACAGGGTGGCAAACAACATAGCACACACACGGTAATACATAGTTGTATCTTTGATAAATGGATCAAAACAGTAACCTTTGTATTTATAGTTCAAAGATAGCAGCACTAATATAACATGCACACTGTTATCCTCTTTATAACTGTTTTATCACATCCATAAACTCATGTAGAACATTTCTTCCCTTTTACTCCCCTCAAAACAGACTTGATTTGTTCTCTCATCCCACTAAACACAGCCTTCCCCTTGATGAAGACACGGCCCTTTGGTAAATGTCGCCCAAATCTGGCGGGAGGGTTGGGTCCCTTATCACAACAGCCCCTGAGAGATGAGGATTGCCTTTGGTTTTGGCAGGAGAGGCGTCACCTGTTTTTGTTCTTATCTGGATGAGGCATGGAGGGTGGGTGTTCTGTCAACGCCGGAGAGTGATGAGGCTGACGCTGTTAAAAAGAACCAGACTTTATCGTCTCAAACCACCTGCATGTATAATGGGAGTCTGATGGCAGTGTGTGTGTGTGTGTGTGTGTGTGATGGCTGTGTGTGTGTGCGCGTGTGTGTGTGTGTGTGTGTGTGTGTGATGGCTGTGTGTGTGCGTGTGTGTGTGTGTGTGTGTGTGTGTGTGTGTGTGTGTGTGTGTGTGTGTGATGGCTGTATGTGTGTATGACGGCTGTGTTTGTGTGTGTGTGTGCGTGGGTGTGTCTGTATGACGGCTGTGTGAGTGTGTGTGTGTGTGTGTGTGTGTGCGTGTGAATGATGGCTCTTTGTGTGTATGATGGCTGTGTGTTTGTATGATGGCTGTGCGTGTGTTTGTGTGTGAAAAGGCTGCTTCTCATGTGTTATATGGGTTATATGGGATCATCAATGTGACTCAATCTCACTCTCTCACTCTCACTTCATGCTCTGAAGGAGGGCAGCAGGGAGCGGAAGTGAAGGTGGAAGTAGTCTACATAGCGGTGCTTAATTTATGAGCTATTATTATATGTAGCTATTATATATGAGTTACATGTATTTACAACAGAACAATCCTGCTGAGAGACCCACTGAATCACTGGAGCCGAAACAGTCCAGAGGGGTCAAAAGGTGACCTGAGGACAGTTTGGAAGGCAGTGACAGAGGAGGGCGGAGGAGTTGGAATTATGGGATGGACAAAAAGGTTGATGAGGCAGACTGTGACTGAGACTCCAGTCATTTTGATATCAAGATTGAATGAGGTTGAAATGTAATTAAGGGAGGACACACTAATAAGCTTCTATTTGCCCTGGTTGCCAACGCAACCGTAATCGGGAAAATGTGGAACATGGATGAATGATCATTCGAAACAGAGCCCGTCCAGAAGTAAACCGAAAAAACAAATATGTTCTCCTGCACTGCTGTGAACCCATTGGTTCTCTATTCAGTATGCGGTATTCATAATTTAATACGTGCACTATTTTTGTCTGTCTGAATTTATGCTTAACCTGGGCAGGAGGGTACTAATAGTTGTGTGTTTGTATGTGTGTGTGTGTGTGCGTGCGTGTGTGTGTGTGTGTATGTGTGTGCTTGTGGTTCGGTGTGTGTGGGGTGCGTGTATGTTTGTGTGTATGTGTGTGTGTGTGTCTTTGTGTGTGTGTGTATGCGGGGAGGGAAGTGCGTGTGGGGGCGTATGCGTGTGTGTGTGGTCTGTCTTACATAACAGCAGGGGTTGCTGTGTGCCTGAGGTCTGTGTACTAGCCAGTGTAGCGCAGTAGGATGAGTGTGGATCCTACTGGGACTGCTGCAATCTCCTTCTGGGACCTCTGGTCCTATAGCTTTCACTGAATGACACACTTGTGTTTCCAACTCTGCTTTGTTGCTGAAATGGATCCAGCAGCAATGAAATGCTATTACAAAATGTTTGTGTGTGCGTGTATGTTGTGCGTGCGTGCGTGTGTGTGCATCACATGATGGAGCTGAGGTCCAATGAGAAACAGAAGGCGTCATAGAGGAGAGAGCATCTTTGATCCCCCCAAAAGAAGATTCAAGATGGAAAAGATAATCGAGGCAACCTTCAATTATTCAGACACAGCCTTTATTGAAGTGAGGTGGGCCCTGCAGTCAGCCGCTAGAGACGACACTGAGTCAAACTAATATCATGGTTGACCGTCTCAATGAATGCTCCACATTCATTATTCAGACGGGAGACGAGACACCCATTTCTGTGCACTGGTTCTGCGTTCCTGCTCCCTGCATATGTTCGTGACTTAGTCGTTAGTCGTCCTTAGTCGCTCAGTCGTTGGTCGGTGTAGCGCAGTTGGCTCCTAAGGCATTGGGTGGCCGCCCTTCGGACGATGAAACAGACCCCTTCAGACTTACAGGAACATATCGATTCAGCGATGAGCCCGTGCTGGGTTTCTAGAGGTGAAGCAGCTTACTTGTAAGAGCTCCAACCAGGAGTGGAGCTCCGCACAGCATGGGGAATCAAACGCACAGCGCTAGACTTGCTCATTAAAAGCTGGAACTGCCTCTAGGTGTTCTCATCAAGGCTGCCCTCCTTAGAGAGAGACCATCTCAGATGGGTTTTATCACTGAAAAATTTCTACTTAAATACTCATTAGTGTGTGTGTTTAAATATGCTTCACTTCCCAATGGCATGCGTTTGCAATTCCTCCTTTCATCTGCCGAAAAAGATAATGTTATAAAATGTAAGAATTCACTGAATACATTTGCTGTAGAAACTAAAGGTAAAGGTATATTGAATATAACCACCAGGCAGGCAAGATCATTACAAGAAACCAGAATCAACTATTTGAGCTTTAAATTATTAAAGCCAGCTGGATCTCAGAATGGAAATACACTCCCGGTTACGCTGTTGACATGAACGATTGGAGTGCCCGGCTGATTGTGTGCCAGTTATTTACTATTGAGTCAGCTAGCCACCAACAAGTCCAACACCCCAGCAAATACCATATTACCAGCCCCTGCCTACTGTAGAGGTCGACTGAGATATGAGCTAGAATGTAAAATAGCTACTTGCATAACTTGTCTGTCATAGACACCAATGCTAGATCGTGTCCTGTGTATGTTTGTAGCGCAACTCAAGAAGACGACAGTGCTGCATGGGTTTCCTGCCTGAACTTCCTGTGCAGGGTAATAAATAATGTTTTTATGGGAAGAGAATGAATGCTACGTGGCTGCTGTCACGCTATTCACTTAGCTGAAAACAGACCGAAAACGATCCAAGTTCAGAGCCGAGGAAAAGGGTCCAACGTCTATCTATTATGGCACTGATAGCTTGCGCACTCTGAATATGAGCTAGTCGGCCAAACCTTCCTCTGTACTATACAGAACCTGACACTGTATATAAGGGCATCCCTCTAACCAGACAGCACTAAACAGTCTGATGGCAGATTAAACTGCATCACTTCATGGCTGACTGACTATTCCCACACACACACACACACACACACACACACACACACACACACACACACACACACACACACACACACACACACACACACACACACACACACACACACACACACACACACACACACACACACACACACACACACACACACACACACACACACACACACGCACACAAACGCACACACACAAGCGCACACAAGCTCTCAATTCTCTTTAGATTTGTGGTATGTCAATATTGTTTTCCATGGGTTAAGTTACTCAATGACGCGTATGGGAGCAATTGCATATATATTGCATCTGATTAAACAGATGCAATATATATGCTCTCAAAGCAGTTCTATTTTATAGAAGTTTTGGGCGAAAACATGAAGCTGTAAATGTTCACGCAACCACTATTTTGGATTGATGATGTTAGCAATGTGATCACGTGAACTACTGGATCATGATAACGATAATATTATTATTAAGATTATAAATCATCTGACTCCATACCCTCACCCCCTTTGCATGAGCCCTGCCCCCACATTCAACTCAAGAGGGGGGGGCGTGGCCTCTGCTTCTGATCAATTCAAGGACATGTCTGCCGGCATGTCTGCAATGGCCGAGGACCACCCCAGAGCTGCTTTAGCTTAATGAATGGATATCTGGAGTCCCTGGCCAAGAAGAAACGGCACAATTGAGCTAGCATAAAACTACACAGTCACAGCTCAGCTCAGCATTCGCAAATAAGATCGATATTTTTGCATGATTACAAATAGAGATTACGTTCAAGAAGAATACTCAACATCAAAATTGACCATCACAAATGCCTTTATTACCAATGTTTTTGACAATATAAAGAAGATGTTTAACTGAGTCGTGGATGCAAACAGTGTTGAAAAGTTTTTACAGTAATGAAAATTAAAAAATTAAAACATTAACATCCAAAAAAGGGGCTTGCATAGGTTTACAATAAAATAGTCACTGGCAAGCCTAAAAGTGTTTCATCAGTGACAAAAAAGGGTTAGAAATTCAAAGGGTTAAACATGGGTCAACTTCACATTGTGAGGCAAATGGTCTGAGCAGGAAACAAAACAAACCTTGGTTCGAATGTTCACTAGCCACAGGATGGTGTCTCTGTCTTCATTCCATGTTCACTCAAATCCCATCAGGTAAACATACTTCTCAGTTCCCCCAACAATCTTCACTGTCACTCTCCTCAAAAACGTACTCAAACTAAAGTGCTTTTCGCATCCTTTTTCAATTCAGGTACGACTTTCTATTCATATGCATCATCAATATTTCATTCTATGCTTTATTTACCAATATTCCTTTGTGTTTAAATTTGGCCGTGAAGGCTTCAAATAGCTATCATATAATACTATATGTATATTATCGACAAAGCATCTCATTCTTTTTAAAAGTCTTGGTTATCATATGCATTAAGAACTGTGCTTTAGTATCATCATGCTTGGCCTTCACAGTTTTTTGTATCCAACATCTCACTTTCCCGTCCCCATTGCACTCTCCTTTTTAAAATGATTTGAGTGTACACAACATTGCACATCACCAAAAACACATTCAATGTGAAAACAGACATTTACATACATATTTATATATGAGTATGCCGAATGTGATTTCCTGTATACACAAAGAGGAATGACTTGTCGCTTTTTAGACCAGAAGCCCTTTTCTCTTTCCTACATCAAGGGGCACATCCAAACCAGGTGCTTCTTGTAAAATCATCTTAAATGGAATTGCAGGATCTTTATTTTGGCCTGATAACATGTTATGGGTTATTGGCATACTATAACAACCATCTAATTCCAAACTAGCACCAGAATCGGTATTGAAGAACTGGTATTAAATATGCCCCATAGGACACTCAGAAGACACATTATATAGTGTTGCGGAAAACAATATATTAAAGCTTGCCATTCATATTCAGCATTGGTTCAATTGTTGTCATCACAGCCCGGTAGCAATTCTGGATTATTCCCTGCAGCCTCAGCCCAAACCACATATAGGCGAATACTCTGGTTAATAGCATAAGCATACAAGATGAAAGGTAGACAGAAGTGTGACCGCGTAATACACAACAAAGTGATGATGCCAGAATATTTGATATTCAAAGCATAACACCAGACTAGAATGGCCAACATCAACACAGTGTTTTGCTGTTAGAAGGACGGGCTAGGTCACCTGACGCCCAACAGTTTTGCAGTCCAGACGCACCACAACGAACCGTGTTAGCTTTGGAGGTATCTCATAGAGATTTCAAGTCAAATGACTTTTTGAATGTGTTCCAAAATCTAAGTGGAACTATTGGAACACTTTTTTCCACATGGTTCTAAAGGCTAAGAATAAACAACATCCCCCCCGAAGTGAGAAGAGGATATAGCAAGATGCCAAATGGATGTTGACATTAGGGCCGGATTGCCTAATGTTGAAAGATGTAATCTGGTGGCAACTCAAGACTAGAGCTACCAAACAACGTTACGAAATTCCGAAGAAAATGTTTACTATATGGTATGTGGAGATACACAGTGATCACCGACCCAACATGTGGGTTGATGATGGCTGTCTGATTAATGTATGTCATCTTCTGTATATGGATTTGAAACATGGAACAGAAAAACACAATGCCTCCTTGGTTGCACTATATATGACGATCACAGGAAAACAAAAGTGATCATTTTAGGAGCAGTAAATTCCACTTAATGCTTGATTCTTTGTGTATAGGCAGTTTCCTTTTAAAATGCAGAAACCAAAAGTAGACACGGTTCATTATAAGGTGGTGATGATTGCTTTGGAAAAAGTGTTTTGGAAATGTTGAGATTTGAAAAAATAGATTAACATTTAGAATGATATCATAAATGCATCTCTTTAAATAATCTATATCCACATGAAAAGATAAACCAGGATATATACAGATGTAAGCTAGGTCCACAAGTTGTCTGAGGTAATCATCCATGCAACTACATTTCAGTTCAATAGGGGAACAGGTGTCCAAAACAATAACAATAGACACAAAACGAAATGTGTAGGCCTTAAGCTAGATTGGTTTATCAGAATATGGAGGCCTAACACATTAAGCCACATGTTAAACAACACTTTCAAGAACATTAGGAATAGACCAATATCACATATTACAAAAGGGTGAATAAAATATGTGAACCCAAAGTAATCTGAAAAATAAATATCTGGGAATGTTTTCCTAAAATATTTTTCAATTGAACAATTCCTTTATAAGGCATTTCAACTGTATGGCAATGGGGGACAGAACAAATACGAAAATACTATTTTCTCTATCAGTCCAATATATGTTTTGGCGTCCACCGTTTTCCTGATTTCTGGAAGAATCTGCTACAATGACCCCTGGTGAAATATTAATTTATATTGATGAACCATTTGCATTGAGAGCGGAACTTGTTGCAGAGAGAACGAACAGTGGCCCCAAACGACGATGCAGGTAAAAACCAAACCTGCGTCTCTGAAAGGGATGCCTATAGAGTTGACAGAGCCCAGCACGTTTTCCGTGGCACGTGTTTCTTTATATAACCACCTCGACGTGCACAAGGGGCACCCATCTGTAGTCTCCCGAGCCCTGAATTCAGGGTGAGGGAACAAAAGACCGTCCCTTCCTGAATCTAGCTGGCACCTAAAGCCTATAGGTCCATTACTTTTATATTGGTCAAATATCTATTTGGAAGTGAACATACAGGATACATCGTTTTCAGTTGGTTGAAGTCGATACTATCACAGACGGACGGTGTTAGGCAGACAAGTGAAAACAAAAGTAACATCATTATCAAGCTCTGGGTGCCCGAGGATTAATTGCGTGAGCATTACGCACACATTACGCGCACGGGGTTCACTAGATAAAGTGGATCCAGCCGTTCTCCCATTCACGTGGTGGGGACATTTTAAGCCTGTGACGACGCACTTTGTAGTTTTTCCCAACATTGTTGTCCCAAAACTCCTCCCCACTTACGCAATACTTAATGGCAAACTGCAATGTCCCCCCTCCTTCGAGAAAGGTCGGGGTGATGATCTTAAAGGAGAACTTGTCGGTGACCCCATCACTGGAATCAGGTACATAGTACGCCAAACTGTCCATGAATGTGATCCAGTTGTTCAGAGAATATCTCAGATACACACTCTTCTCAAACGCCAAATTCAACACACGCACGACTCCCGATAGGCTGAATTCGTCCGCCTCAAACGTTTCCAACATTACCTTAACTTCTCTTACTTTGTGTTCGAAATCAGGTAGTCTGCCTGGGTTGGAGAACTGCAGTTCCATACAGACTGCTGATTGGCTCGGAGGACGGGGGAATTTGGTACCCACATGGTGGATGTTGAGGGGTCCCTGACATTTGGCCAGTATACGTTCTGGGACCTGTGGCAGATCTGCGTCGTCGAAATGTTTCACCGAAGTGAGCTCCAGACCCAGAGAGTCAGCGAACCGGACGGTCTTCTGACTTGTTGGGCTTCGACTGCGGGCGATCTCCAATTTAGCTCTCTCTGTGGGGGTCGGCAGGGACTTGCATCTCCGACGGAGGTTCGGACTCTGTGTAGGTTTGAGGAGAATCTCCCTTCCTCTCGGTCTCTCCTCCACCACGGGGCTTTCGATGGGCTCACAGGTCCCGTTCACGTAGTCGAAATCCTCTCCATCATCCAGCCTCGGATTGGCCGCTGCCAGGCTCCCGAACAGCCCGGCAATGCAGCTGTAGTTCCTGGGTAGGCAGGTCTTTGGAGGCAGCATGACCAGAGAGGAAGGCGGAACGGACTGGGTTTCCATTAAGGTCAGTCCCCTGTACTGCAGAGCAAAAAACGCGGTCGTGATCAATAAAAACCGGCTAGTCAGAAGACGAATTGGTCAGGTGTCAAGAGTCCCAAACGCGGATAGGTGCACCGGTTGCGTCACTGGCTGACAGTACGCGACGCTAACCAATAATGGCCAGGCTCGTTCAGCGCCCAGATGAGCGCTCATCCTGCATATCAATATCAGCTGGGATGTATTTAATTCAGAACATAATGTACTAATCTGTAGTAAATAAAGCAAATTCACCTTAAAGCATCGCTGGTCGTTTGCAACGTCTCTGTGTGTGTGTGTGTGTGTGTGTGTGTGTGTGTGTGTGTGTGTGTGTGTGTGTGTGTGTGTGTGTGTGTGTGTGTGTGTGTGTGTGTGTGTGTACGGTGTGTGCGTGTGTGTGTGTGTGTGTGTGCGTGTGTGTGCGTGCGTGCGTGTGTGTGTGTGTGTGTGTGGTTTGTGGGGCTACGTGCCAGAAGGAACGTACGCCATCATCAACTGCAACTTCTCATTTTAGAGGCGCAACTTCCACTTGCGTTACGCTACTGATGGGCCTTAAAAAAACCAAATATTTGAGTATAAGACATGCCTCGACTCATCCTCAACATCCCATCCCATTTGGCCTAGGCCTACAGCAAAACGTTATGTTACTTGCATCGCATTATATTGTGTTAGTATACAAAAAACAAACAAAATAAAATAATAAAACACGATACACCCTGCAATTGCCCTACTCATGTGTTTAATTTTAATTGTAAAATATATTTCGATTACGTCACCACATTCCCACGGCATGTTGCTCCTCCCATTTTCCTTGACGTCACACGTCGTGCCAACGCGGTCCCCCTGGGTTGCCATAACGACGACGCTACTACTCTCCTACTCTCTGGATCACATTTCTCGTTCACGGCGCGGATACACCATTTGGACTCGTGCTTTGCTAAATACAGATATGATGGCTCAGTGTTGTGTGTGATTGTGGGACGACGCTGGTCGGAGTCTATGTTAGTGGTGACCAAGCCTGTCCGTTCATCCCCCAAAATCCGATCCTGCTTCGTTTTGATCCGTGAAGCAACAACCAGTGAATCCTTGACAATGTAACTTATGCCCTCACAACAGACTGCATTGTTATTTTACCCTATAGAAAGACAGTATTTTGGATAGAAGAAACTTAAAACAATTTAATGTTGTGTGGTTTAAATTGACTTGTGCATTTACATTTTAAGCATGTGAACTAGGTGCCGTCCCCTTGCATAATGGAAACCGTTAAGGAAGTGGACCAGGATGGTGCGGAGGAGTCCGAGGAGAACGGTCTAGCAGAGGAGGACGTCTCTTACATGGTAGGCCTACTACAGGACATGAGCGACGAGTACTCCATGAAGGAACAGGATCCGTGTGATCTCTACGACTCCTCTGATTGGGACGAGGCTGTAAGTAACCATACACTCCCTTACTCACTCCTTGACCAACTTTACATGTCTAGATTCCTTTGAATACATTTTTCTTGTACCTTTAATTGTATTTTATTCCAGCAGCAGATGGAGCCAATTTGTCCATTTGTTGTTGTATTAGCTAATAGCTAGTGTCTACTTAATTAACATGGTTAGTTGTTTTAATGGTAAGGCTAAACATTTTTCATCATCATTTTTCATCTTCTCACTTGAATGCTCATACTCACTTTAAATATCAAGGAAACACAATTTGATGACAATGTATGACACAGTAGATTGGCATCAGACATAAAAAAAAACCAAGCAAGTTGACCAAATGCTTCTAATGCTAACGTCGACCTACGTCCTCATGCATAACTTTAACATGAAACTTGATAGGAAATAACAGTACGTGCTTCTGGGACAGGTCCATGGTTGGAACAGAGTCTCTGCACTGAGCTGCATGTTTCTCCCTGCGAGAAACTGTAGGAGAACCAAGAGCGACGAGCAGGACCCCCACTGTCTCCTGTGTGTCGACATCAGGCCCCTGGAGGCCCTCACCCCGGACTGGCCCCCTGAGTTTGACCCAGAGTCTGATGGGAATCCCCAGGAGAGTGACGCCACAGTGTCAGGTACCCAGAAAAAACTCTACAACACGACAGTGGGGTCTTCCCCACTGAAGGAGGCCCACCAGAACCACCTTGTCCTCGGGGACAAGATGGCCGACGACACAGAAGTCCCAAGAGAGGTCCTCCAGCCATTGCTGACTGACTACCTGTATCAAGACTACCTGTGTTCTAAAGACCCGGCGCTGATGAGCCTCCAACCTGACCTGGGTAATCCCATCAACAGCTTCACAGTGTTGCCCCCTCTAAGAGCACCCCAGTTGGCTTCCCAAGGAGTTGTCCGGCAGGTCTGCGTCAGGGAGAGCCTCGCGGGAGGCGGATCCGCCGCAGGAGGGAGCGCGGAGACGGGCGGTGTGGTGGCGCAAACGGCAGCCAGGGAGGGCAGAGGTGTGAAGAGAACAGAGGAAACAGGAGGAGCCGACACGCTGACAAACACGGAGCCGACTAAGGACACCCACAGGCCGAGCGCTCCACCCAAAGGCATGTATTGTTGTCACTCTCAGGAAAAAAAACGGCATTTGCTCTCCACTTACACTCTGCCCATTCTAAAGAGGTACAGTGTGCCTCTGGGCAAAATAACTGACACCATGCACCGGACTACAGTCTCCTTAGGCCAGCATTTGAGGCAGGCCGTGCGGACTGGCAGTGAGTACAGCCGGCACGAAAGATCCCCCACTCCACAGCTGCCTGTTCTTTTTGGGACCAAGGTCCCAATAGTGGTTTCCAGCCAAAGACCGCTTTGAATACACACTCCCCTCACTATGCATGTGCAAATAAAAGTAGCAAAGAGGATCTATGATTTTCTTATTTGGTAAGTCACGATAATGATTGATGTATTAATATTTAACTTCATGACAGAATCACAGCAGATTTCATCTTATTTGTGTCTTAAAAGTTATAAAAATATGTTATTAATAAACTCATGGCAGGTGTGTCATAGTGTTACACTATCCCAGGTTTTTTTTGGTGTTCAAACCCATGTGGATAGATGTGTCTTTAATATGGTTCCTAAATAATTCCATCAAATGTATGTTCTAGTTGTCCGGCAACGATGGCTGCTGCCTCAAAGCCAACAACCTTAATTTGTGTTGGAGGCTGTGGCTATAATGTTATACACATGATGGTCTTAACTTAGTCAAACCTCCTTTTTTTTATCCAAATAAACATCGGAAACCATGAAACTACATTGTGAGCATATATGGAAGCCAAGTTATACAGATATCTTATTGCTGTAGCTCAATTAGAAACATTTTAAAAGGTATCAGGTTTGTAACTGAAACTTACTTAAAAATGGATCTTAAAACGTAAATGTGATGCTGCAAGGCTAAACTTTTTTGAATGAGTAATGTAATGTAATACACTGTTCCCTTAGTTTATTGAGATCATCAGCAGTACAGCTTGGACAAAGAAACCAACAATGCAATCTGGAACTCTAAACATTTAGGCAAACACCGAAGGCCACCAATAAAATGAAAATAATCATTTGTATTGGAAGAATATATAAATTCTTCATGCGATGAATTTTATGGAAAATAAAACACTGTATTAACCACTGCGAACTATGACAATTCAACATCTTCAAGCTTTTCTTCTTTGCTTCATTTACATCCATTAACCTTTTAGAAACAGTATACACAGAACAATAAATGATTTGAAGTAAGGTCAAAATACTGCACTTAACCTTGGGTTCAATACATTACAAAATAAAGCAAGTTAAGATTTGGGCATAATGCCACATACATTCCTTTGTTTCTTTTAGGTGACATCTCCAAAGACAAAAAGTATATCTGGAACAAAATAAAAATAAAATACTCTGATTAAGGCACAGAAATAAAATTAAGAAATACTCAAGGCTTGCTGTATATCCAACTGTTCCCCTATAACTCAAAAAAAGGTGTCCGTGCAAATGAGGTAACTGACAAACACACGAAAGGAACCAACAGGTTGTACAGTATCTTGCATCGAAAAAAATATACAAATAAAAATCAATGCACGATGCATGAGTCCCATTGGACAAAGACGGAATTCAGTAATTAAAGATGGAGGAAATTTAATATGGTTTGCAAAAACAACAACGTCTCTGACTGGAGGGAGAGTAGCTGAACTGTACTCTAAGCCTCAGTGTTTTAGTGCAGCACAACACCGCCTAAAACTTCAGCACAAACTGCTGCTATTGTATACACCTAGTCAGCTAATGAATAAGTCAAGGTGGACGACACCCTTGTCTTGGAACTATCCTCAAGGGGGTTGTCTAGCCGGTGACCTACAGAAATATGGATCATAAGACCACAACAACCTAAGTACTTGCATTAAACTACAATGCATCATTACAATGTATCGAAGAACTGAGCTTAGCATTTAAATAATTTGTGCCACGTCTAATTAACGGATTTGGGTTACTGAGTACTTTCATGGCTCTGGTGAATTCCTTACATACTTGAGATTGAAGATTTATTTATTTCTTTGTTAGGAAACTAATTCAGGATGGTTTTCACAGTGATAATGCCCCAAGGTACAACATACCTGAAGGACATGCATATCTTGCCACCAATAATGGATAATAATGAGGCCAGTGTCAAACGGATTACATGATGAACTGTATATACACATCTTTCACAAAAAGATTTGGGAGAGTGTGGGCAGGGGGGGAACCATCATTTGGTATTTGTTAAGATGGTGACTCGATTTAATGCACAATAGTGTTACAATTATTAAACTGCTAATACAGACAAAGACAGCATCCACTAGTGCTATAATACAAATCAAAATATACATTTAAACGATAGAAGTAAACATGTTTTCTAGACAGGACTCGCATACAAGGTTATCCTATGTGCAAATAAATATGTAAACGGGCAGGAGTCAATAAATCATGCCCAGTGAGATAATAAAGTGCATCTTAGCTATCTGGGTGTATGACAGGAAATACGCAAGGGCACGTCTCCCTTCATGGAATGTTCATAGGCCTTCCAGATGCTCCAAGCTTACCAGGACACCACGTGTTATCCAGGACGACAATTGAGAGCAGACACATTCATCGTGGGTAGCAGTAGCACAGAGAGGCCTTCAACTGTTGGGTTTGTCCGGGTGCCGTAAGAGGGCCCACAGACTCTCGCACGTCTGGGTCTCCACGGAACTGAAGTGGGACTCCATATTCCAGGCCAGGTCCGCCGACAGGAAGTCATCCATGACCGTTTGGGTTTCGTTGCTGGTCAGAAAGAGGTGCGAGAGGCCGTCCACCTGGCAGGTGCTGGTCTGGGTCTCTGTGCTGCTCAGCAACCGGCCCTGCTCCGTGTGAGGGACGGGGAGCTGGGGCGAAAGGCCTAGAGGCGGAGGGGGGACGTCCGTCTGGGTCTCCGTGTCAGACGACTCTGTGCTCATGGAGAAGCTGGAGTGTCCCAGGATGCTGCCAAGCGGCATGCGGTTGCCGGCACTCAGCAGGAAGTTGAGGTCAGTTTGCGTGTGCGTGTCAAACATTTCCAGTTCGAGGTCAGTGGCCTGCGTTCGACTGTGCCCAGTGCTTTGTTCCAGTTCTTCCAGCAAGAGGAAGTCAGTCTGGGTCTGAATGTCCAGAGACTCCAGCGGTGTGTCACTGCCCAGCCCTCTGAGCTCACTCTCCTCCGTTTGGGTCTGGATGTGCACGGTATTAAGGAACTCTTCAAAGTCAAAGTCGATACCCGTGTGCTGGTCTTGAACAGAGTCCAGGCCTGGCCCACAGCCTGCAGTGTTATCCTCCAGCACCTGGTGGCCCGACATCGAGTCAGACAACATGTTCTCCAGGTCGTGGAGGAAGGTCATGGTCTGGGTCTGGTTGTCCGACATACTATTGGAGTTGAGGTCGTCGGTCTGGACACCGAAACACATAGGCCCTGCCGACTTCACGTCCTCATAGAGACTGCCCACTCCTGCGGCCGCAGATTGTTCCAAGGCTAGAGAAGTCTGTGTGGAGACGCTCAGAAAGTCACTAGCAAACAGGTCCGAACACATCACCGCCTGGTCGACCTGAACCCTGTCCCTGGACTGCGACACAGCACTCGGGCAGCCTGTCTGGGTCTGCCTGGAGGTTGGGGCAGAAACCAACAGGCCAGAGCAGGGTATTTGGCTGAGGCAGAGACCGTCTGTCTGAGCGGCAATAGTGGATTTAGCTTTGGTGGAGGGGAACGTCTGAGTTTCCACACTGACGGGCAGAAGCACCTCGGCACTGACACTTATGTCTGTCTGGGCACAAGAAGACACGGGTGGATCACCAACCGCACACACTCCCATACCTACACCGACTCCTGCCCCTAAGGGCATCCTAGATAGGCATGATATGTCCGTCTGAATGTTTGTGGATGTGCTTCTGCCATGAAGACCTCCAAGGCCACTGGCTGGATCCTGTGAGTACAAAGGCTCTAGACTCACCTGCACCCCAGTGCTGATGGGCCCAAGGCTAGAACGCGAAGAAAGGAAGCTCTCCTTGAAGCCCAGGGCTTTGGAGTCCAGGTGGGGCACCATAGCCCCCATTGCTTGTGGCAGCAGCTGAAGAGCGCTGAGGGAGCCCTTGCAGTCCATCGTAAGCACGACGGACCTCAGAGCACCACTCTCTGTGGATGGTACTAGGACAGGGAGGTGAGTCAGCTGCATCACAGGGAAATTGACCAGGGCCATCTTGGGCTTGGGCAGGAGCATTTTTTTGTGGCTTCTCTGGAGGTATGAGGTTGGATTGGGCGTGTCTGGTGCATGACTATTTGTTTCCGCAGAAAAAACCCCACTGATAGTTCCTTGTTGGCACTTAGATTTTGACAGGTTGACTCGTTTTGCCGCACCTTAACAGAACTGCTTATCAATTTCTCCATCTTACGTTTCTTCACTGGGGGAATCCTGAAATGTAAGAGCAACAGAGAACGTGGGGAATGAATTACAAAAGAATGAAAGAAATTTTAACACAGCCAACCACACTTGATGAAATCTTGTGGTTGAGATTTGAGTTGTTGTTGTTGTTTGCATACCTGTGTTCTGTGGGGAGCTCATGTCCCGTCCGGTAGATGTGAGACAACAGTGCAGCCCTACTTGCATACGGGCATCCGCAGGTGCACCGGTAGGTCTTCCCACAGTCCTCCGTGTGTCTCCTCAGGTCCCACTCCGTACTGTAGCCATTGTTGCATTTGGAACATTTGTGCTTCTTCTCTGCATGCATTTTCATAAAGTGCTGCGAATAATACAAATCAACCGAGGAATTACAATCTTTGGCTTGCATAAGAAAATCAAGAAATATTCTGTGATTGAAAAATGAAGAACAGGGAAGGCCTTACTTGTTTGACGAGTGAAAACTGGGAGAAGGGCCTGTTAGGGCCTCTGGGGCAGCCCTCAATAGGACAGCTGTAAAGCTTCTTGGACGCAGTCAGCTCTTTCCTAATGGTAGGGTTGACGAGGCCTTCCTGATGGTAAACATTAAATACAAAGATTTGCGTTAGCCTCACATTTAATGGGTGATTTAAAAATACATTAAATTACATTTTTTACAGAGGTAAACAGAAATTAAAAAACATACTATATTTGTAGTGTGGCCAATAATCAAAGTAATCAAAACAAGAAATGTGGAAATACGCAACCACACAAAATTACTCTTATATATTTCGCAGTCCATTGGAAATATAATGATGATAAGGATTCAAGTCTGTGTCCAATCGTTCCGGTGTGACCCTCTGTCCTTCGGCTGGTGCTCCTGTGATGAGGTTTGGGTGAAGGAAGAGAGTGGGCGGAGCTGAGGGATAGTCATCAGCCGATGGGGAAAACCTGTTTGGCCTTCAGGCGGTTGCTATCCTCCAACGTTGGTTGATGGTGTAGTGCCATATGGTTTGGATCCTTTTAGTTTTGGTCTCTTTGGCTGGGTACAAGGGCTGGTTCAATGTTGCGTTTAAAATCATACCACATCCCCAGAGCACTTGTTCCACTCCTGCTACACTCAGTCACTACTGATTATGCATATTTAATGTTATATTCTTTCTATTATTAATAACTATATAACTCAACCTCTTATCACAGTGGACTCCCATCTTTGACATATGATCCCTGGTAGACTAGACACCTGTTAGAGGGGGGGGTTATCCAACGTTACAACATTATTGTAAAGTTTATAATAGATTACAAATCATAATATGAAACATTGAAATGAGGTTCATTGTATTTGTAGGTTTCATCCATCCTAGATTTGATGATAGGTCTGTACTCCAATATCCATGACTGAATTACACTTTGCGTGAGAAACAAATTAAAAAAAAGAAAATAATCACATCAAGACATTCTCCCAGGATCATGAATTCCTCTGAATCTAGTACAGCCCATGAAAGCGTATGAATAGATAACTGACAAGGTCATACAGTATCTCCCAAACCAAAAGCAATGAAGAATAATATTGTAGCTAATATTGAATTCCTTTCAGAACATTGTCTCCTGAACAATGTGTTGTACGGTCTGGGTTCCATCATTCCACTACAAAGAGTCATCAAGAGCTTTTCTCAATACACAGATGAATGAACAAAGCAATGAAACATGGATAAATAGAGGGGGCACTGAAAACGTGAGACATGTCGCCAATTCGGGCAAAACCAATCTGACATTGCTCACTAGCAATGTTTTCTGTCAATTTAAGGGCATTGCACTTCATTCTCTCCACATCTTGAAATATGTTGAGGGCCTGATAGTGCCCCCACGCCAGAACATTATCTAATATTTGTTGATGATAGAGCAGCACCATATTAGTCACAGCATTTGTTGAGGTCCATTCATTCTGCTATAGAACTTACTCAACAACACACTTACTCAAAACCTAGATGTTTCGACGGTTTATTTGGGCAACTTATTATCTTGATTGGCCAATTCAAGGTCAAATTCAGGATCTGGGATATTTAATGTTAGTATATGCTACACGTGAACCTCCTAAGATGGCGCAATTTGATTGGTTCGCTATCTCATATTTGGCAAGATCCCATGATTGACATCTCAAACTCGGGTTATTGCGTGACGGTTTATTTTTGGAGCGTTCTCGTGTAGTATATACTAAAAAAATTATTCGCCTCTGGCGAATAATCAGCGAACAATTAAGTGTCAACAAATTAATAATTGTTAAGTAGTGGACACTTCTATTTTTGGAAAGCATGTGTTGAAGGGAGTGTGGCATCTGATCACTACCATGAAGGCGTAACCATGTTACACGGGACCGGATGTAAACCACCACACAATATCTCCCAAACCAACTTTCTGAAGGAAACATATGCAACCGACTTAAGTGGTATTATAAATATTATATATAGTATCATTCCGTTCAGCGGAAACTTGAAATCGTTCTAAACTGACCAATCACAACAATTTCAACCCAAGTCCTTCAAAACATCAGTATCGCATCTTCATAACAACTGTGCTGACATATTCATTCAGCAGGCCTCCGGCCACTCAGTTATCCGAAGAACAAATTAAAATGCCACATTCACACTCAAAATAACTCAATGTGTGCAAAGGACAAAAGGGACAAAAGGAGACATTCCCCAAGAGAGAGAGAGAGAAAATACCCTATACAACAAAAGACAGATCGACTCAATGCGACTCCCACATTGAATTCGTAAGGCGAAGAAACAGACGACAGATGAATAATAATTAAATAAAATCCCATATAAATTGGCTGTTTTTTGCTCAACCCGTAGTGGTGGGTGGTGTTAAATGGACAAAACCACGAAGAAATCGCGGGTTTGGTCAAATCACACTGTGACCTTAACCATGTATCGCATAGTGCTGTTTAGGTGAGCGACATTGACACCACCACATTATAACGTCGTATTAGCGTTTATTAAGTACATACACATGACTTGACGTTTCCCCCCCACTCCCAGTGTTGTGTTGGTGAGCCACAAATAAACCAGCATGACCAGTGGGCTCACTTCGACCATTACCTTCACTCTGTGGGATTTCACCAGATGCATGTTCAACGCAGGTGTGTTGGGGAGGATTTTCCCACAGCTTTCCACAGTGCAGAGTATGTTAGTCCTCACTTCTTTGGTCAGCTCCACGATGGACGGCGTTATTATCTCCCGGGACTGCGAAGGAGACTCTTCGTTTGATTTCGCACTTCCTCTGGAAGCGCTGGCTTTGTGATTCCCTTTCCCAGCAGACGCATAGGCAGCCATGATTGTACGTTGACAACCGCTAGCTTGTAGTGCAGAAAGCCCAGTAGCAGCATATACGTATGTTTGCCATTTAACACCTCGACGCCGTAGTGCTAACCGATGCAGTCACCACCCGCCGCCGTGGATAATGCTCCATACCAACCAGGTACTGTTTACGCATGCGCAGTTGGGAGCACGGAGCGCACCGTGTTTTTGACCGCGGCGTGTACTACACGAGGCCCAAGTATCCCTGACTGCAACCCGCAGATGGTGCTCGCTAAATGTAGGCGGAGTCTACATTGAGCAATGCAAAGCAAATGCACCACCTAGTGCTGGAAATAGTGCAATACATGCATCGAGGATAAAATCTCGGACAAGGCAGATTTCACTTCACAGTTCACCTATTCTAATTAAATCATACATAGCATATTTCCTCTCATACAGGACATTGTCTTATATGATTAATAGCCATTTCTATGGTTATTTATCGTTTATAAATGTTGACACTTGCATTTTCTTTGTCAATGCATAATAAACTTAGCCTACTATGTTGATTGTTTATGCTATCTCATAGATGATTGTCCTGTGAGTGTTAAAATATAGCAGCAAGACTTGTCTCCCAAGGGTCCTCACTGAGATCTACACAGACAAATTAAAGTCAGCTTTTCTACTGCATGGTACGGACCAGCTCGACACGACTCGACTCGACTCGACTAATTTTTTGCGTTTCCACCGCGAAAACATGGTATCTGGTACCTGAAGTGGCTGCTCTTTCTAGTACCGCCTCGCTCTAGGTTCCAAGCGGCTGAGCCGATGCTAAAAGGTGACGTCGGCAGACGGCCGGCCACTGATTGGCCAGAGAATGTGACGAAGTCACGAGAGCGACATGGCAACCATGCTGGTAACAGGGACTCTATAAAAGGCCCTTTCCCATTCCTTTGCTCTAAAGAAAATCTCAGCCCTAGCCCTCGCTGTTGCGCGTGCACGCACCGTGGAGCAATGTCCCAATACCACTTTAAGGTAGCTTTAAGGGGTAAGGGGGAGGGCTAACATCCCCTCAAAATTGAGATTTTCGATGGGCACCCTCAAAGCGATTCAGTTCTGACTTGCTCCCACAATACCTTGCGAGGAAAACGGAAAATCCAGAAATATCCTAGACAAGATGGAGGACGAAAAGATGCGACAGGATTGGAAAAACACAAATGTAAGTATTTTCTCTGTAATTAACTAGTAATTATTTTATTAATTATACTCCGCAGCCCGGCCGCGGGCTTCGAAGCCCGGCCAAGGACTCTCGGAAGATCGCGAAAGTCTATGGCCGACTTTCGCGGAAGATCGCGAAAGTCCCCGGCCGACTTTCGCGGGCCGCCCGACCCCGGTTCTCGGCCGGGCTGCAGCCCGTGATCGTGCTCTGCGGCCCGGCCGAGAACCGGGGTCGGGCGGCCCACTCTGCGGCCCGGCCGTCGGACTTTCGCGGGCCGCCCGGCCCCGGTTCTCGGCCGGGCTGCAGCCCGTGATCGTGCTCTGCGGCCCGGCCGGGAGCCGGGGTCGGGCGGCCCGCGGGGGTCCGACGGCCGGGCTGCAAGACCGGGCTGGATATCATGTCGTATGATATCCAGATCTTCCATGTTCTAGTGACTCCAGGTTAAAAATAAGCTTTATACTAATATATTATATTATATTAGTAACATTCTATAAGTAATATTATATATACTGATATATGTAGTGACCACAATATAATATATTATATTATATTAGTAACATTCTATAAGTAATATTATATATACTAATATATTATATTATATTAGTAATATTACATGGTTAATCAATGTAATTTTTGGCAGTACTATATTGTGTACATAGCTATTATATATTGTACGTAACATATGGCCATATCACCCAGTTCTGGCATATAATTCCTAATTCCTTCTTATTCGTTTTCTTTCAGGACATCGTTGAGTCCACTGCCACCAGCCCCCCACCTCTCCCTCATGCTCCTCCACCCCAGGCACCTCTTCCACCACCCCAGACACCCCTTCCAAGAGGAGAGTGCCAGGGAGCAGGCGAGGCATGAGGAGAGCGAGGCAAAGTTGGCGGAATGGTGGAGAAGATGTGATTCTCCACCATTCTCTCAAAAGCTGAGAGAGGGTGTGTGTGTGTGTGTATTTTTAGGTGTGCGTGTGTGTGTATTTTTAGATGTGTGGTTCAGTGTTTATTTAAATAAAGTGTTTCTTCTAAAGTGTTCTTGTTCTTAACCGATTATTATCTAAGGGTGCACTCACACACCTTTAACATGTAGCTAAGTGACATTCAAAATAAAGGTATATTACGAGGGACAAATAGTATTATTTTTTTTATTTTTTTTTCAACACTTTATTTAAACATGCCAATTACAAAATATAAATACCATTTCAGGTTAAACATCTTTACAATGGGTCTTGCTCGTTGCCCGAGACAATGGCAGCCAGTCTGTCTCTTGTAACATTACCAGGGGTCTGGTTATCTGCTAGGGGGCACGGGGAGGCCATGATGACGTCACAGGGTAGGGTTGTCCCATTTGGTAGGGTCGGTTAGGGGTAGCAATGAGGGGTAGCAATGAGCATGAGCAATGAGGGTTAGGGTTGAGATGTAGGGTTGAGACAGTGAGCAAAGAAACGGGATCGACGCCACTTCGACCTGGGCGGGACTTTACGTCCTACGTCACTCGCTATGGATTTGCATGTGTGCGCGTAGCCGTTTGTCTCAGGGATCTGTGCACGAACTCCCTTGCACTACAGATTACGAGCGTCAGTGTCGTACGTGATGGAGGGTGGGTGACATTCCTACAGTCTGTGATGAAGGGACACGTATGTAACCCAGTTCCTGTTAGGACTCTTATTCTGAAGGAGGAGAACGGAAGTGTATGCGTGTGGGTCGCTGTTTTGACTCTGTGTTGGGAGCGCTGGAAATAAAGTGGATCGCCCCGTTCAGTGAATGGAGTTAACCGATTATTCTTTTATATATAACCCAAGTATAGGCAACAATAATTTGCACATTCGATTATTATTATTATTATAACTTTATTCAAGACACAGGAAGGTCCACATAGACAGCAGACTACACATATTATATTCACATATATATATACGCATATAAATACACACACACACACACACACACACACACACACACACACACACACACACACACACACACACACACACACACACACACACACACACACACACACACACACACACACACACGCGCATATATAAAACAATATAAAACATTTAAGAAGGAATGCAAATGAGGCATTATCAATCATAATACAAACATAATTAAAACACATACAAGCTTCGGGTCCAATGTTTCCAGAGGCAAGATGAGTACCTTGTTGGTCACTCGGAGAGATATCAATTAGAGACACAATAATCGTGTTCATAGACCCAGTCAATCTACCCATGAATCTATACATAACATTTCTCAGAACAGCATTCAAAGTGGGCACATTGTTTGTCACGAACATTTCACTGGCACTACCCCCCCTGGGAGTTTTAAGCAAAATTCTCAGAGCATCATTATATGCCACATTAAGTTTTTTCATTTTTCGCTTTACTGTAATTACACCACAGGTGGGCAGTATACATTGGAGTGCAATACGCTTTGTAGAGCGATATTTTAACATCAGTAGTACACATGTAGAATTTGCGCGCCAGCATGTTTGCCTGCCCATACAGTATACCACACTGACGCTGCACATCATCATCATCACAGAGGTCATCTCTTATCACATGTCCCAGATATTTAACCTTCTTTACAACCACTAGCGGTTCACCTGCCAGTGAGAAAGAAGGAAAGACAAGCCTCCTATCCTCCTTGGTTCTAGCAATCAGTACCAAACTCTTCGTTGAGTTAAATTTGATATCATACATTAAGCCATATTGACAGCATATTCTAAGAAGCTGCTGCAGGCCAGCACTGGAGGGAGACAGTACCACCAAATCATCAGCGTAAAGCATATGATTAATGAGGCTATCCCCCACCAAACAGCCAGTTCTACACTCCTTTAGCTCATCAGATAGATGATCCATGTACAGATTGAATAGTAGCGGGGACAGAATTCCGCCCTGCCGCACTCCATTGGAGACATAGAAGGGTGTGGATATACTCATCCCCCACCTAACTTGCATAGTTTGGTGAGAGTACCAGAACTGCAGTATCCTAATTATATAAGAGGGGACCCCTCGCTCAAGTAGTTTAGCAAACAGTTTCCCATGATTGATACGGTCAAAGGCTTTTGACGCATCCAGGAAACACATGAAGACTATGCTATTTCGTGATCTGTACCTATGGACAATTTCTTTAAGTGCATAAATACACAGATCAGTTCCATGCTTACTCTTAAAGCCAAACTGGTTATCTGTTGATGCTATATAATCTGCAAGCCTATCCATAAGGATCCCTTCTAGTACCTTGGACAGTATACTTGCAAGTGCAATAGGCCTATAGTTATCAATACTAGTTAATCGACCAGTCTTATTTTTAACTACAGGTATCAACAAGACAGATAACATGGATTATGCCATGCTTCATTAACCCAGAAAAGCATAGAGCAAGTAACACTGAAATACTTTGGCTAGAGTATTTCAGATGTTCTGCTGTTATTTTATCCTGCCCACAGGCTTTGTTTATTTTAAGTTTCTCAATAGCATAAGATACTTCATCTGGCCCGATGACTACACCATCACTGTGAGGTATTTCACCTATGTTAAACACTTCACTCTTCACACAGTTAAAAATGTTCTCATAGGGTCTCCTCCATAGCTCTGCAATGTTTTCAGGTTCAGTAATGCCATCAATGCTAGAAGGCAGTGGCATCTTGCTGTTGTTTACCACCTTCACCTCCTTCCAGAACTCATATACATTATTAATTTGTAACTTTTTCGCCATAGAGTTCGCCCTCATAGTCTGCTCATTTATTTTTATAAAACACACAGCATATTTAAATCTAGCATTAGTCCGTACCTTGTGCTCACAGACTGGGCCATGCCTCGGTTTTCCTGCTAAAACCCATCTTCTTAAAGCATCTTTTGCCTCCATATGAACTTCATGAACATACTTCATTCCACCCTGGTCTCACAATATGTTGTTTCACCACTTTTCTTCTCAGTGGTTCACTTCCAACAACTAGACAGTTCACAATTTTATCATACATTGCACACAGGTCATTATTATGACTTACATTCTTACAGTTGATATTCCCACAAATGATTGCATCAACAGGTAACTCAATATTTCTTAAGTACACATCAGTCAATAACTTGTAATATTGCAGGTCAACATCTGTGAGCCTAGCCCAGTCCAGCGTCTCACTTGGTTTATGGCTGTCATTACAGACAAGCTCAGGTAGGCCCTTGATGTTAATGAACATAGAGACCGGAATATGATCTCCAGTGGCCATACCATATAAGATCTCAGCCTCCTCTATACAAGCATGTGCATCAAATGTAGACATACAGTGGTCCAACCAGGATGTAGTATGCCAAGCTTCACTCACATGTGTATAACTATCAGCTGGCAATAGTTCCTTACTGGACATAATCACCTTGTTATCTTTGCAGAATTGTGTCAGGTGTTGACCAAACAATGAGTTAGTATCTGATATATCAGCATTCAGATCCCCCAAGACAAATATGGATGTATACTCACTTTCCCTTATATAAGACCCAATAAAAGCAAGCTTATTCAAGTACTCATCTTCATTCTTTTGACATTCATATGGAGTGTATACATTTAAGATTATAAAAACATTCTTATCCTGCACCACCTTGATTCCTATACACCAATCCACATCTAACCTGATCACAGTGACCAATGAGTCAAGTTTCTTATGCCAGAATATAGCCACACCACCTGGGATCCTGCCACGCAGAATTCTGGTGTTAAGGTCTGTCGTATATTCCCCTGCTCCATGGAAATCATTATGCACAGTGTTCAGTTTATCCAGATCTTGAATAGATAAAAAAGTCTCTTGCAAACAAACCACATCCGCATGCTCAAAGAGTTTGTCAATAACAATGTGTTGGGCTCTCGCTCCAGCACCCTGTCCAAGTCGCAGACCATGGGAGTTATAAGACACAACTCTCATAGCAGTTCATCATTGTTTATCATGCACAGGAAGCCCTAGGCTCAGGCACACTCATCCCTGTGCCATGTGGTGCTATAACCCCAGCCCCTACCGCAGCCCTAGGCTTGCGATTCTCATAGAAGCGCCTTAAATAGGTCCCTTCTGGCCACAGCTGCGGTGCATACATCCCACCTACTTCCTTGCACTCAGCTGTAACTTTGAAAGAGCTGTACCGAGTATACTGAGTGTCAATCTTCTGACAAGTCACATCTCTGGAGAGTTGTTCTTTTAGATAACTAGCCAGAGTCTCTGACTCTAGGTCAGGAGCAAGCTTTGTCGCGAACACACTCACCAGCTTAGATGTCACTGCATGTATGTTCCCCACAGCAGCGGCTCAACTATGCCGTAGGTCTTCTCTCTGGGAGGGTTCATACTAGTCTTGCTCTGTACTGCAACAGTAGATCGTTTTCCAGGACGTTGCTTGTGCTTGCCATGTTTTAGTACATGGCTCCATGCAGGGGACATCGTCGCGGCACTCCCCCCGCCCGCTGTCTCCTCAGCGACAGCCAACGCCGAGGGCCCGGGCGCAGGCTTCCTGTGACTTGGTCCGTGGAGCTGGGCCCCCTCACAGGTCATGATAGTGGCTGCATTCCCCTTGCTGGAACTGGGTTGCTCAATCACACTCAGGCGTTGGTTAATGTCTGTGGTTAGTCCACAAAGGTTCTCACATGCAGTCGACTGCTCACTCACAGCATTTTTCATGGAGGCTATCTCTACACTTAGGCGTTCAATCTTACTAACCAGGCAAGCGACATCAAGGCTATTAAAAGTCACTGGTGGTAAATCATCCAATTGATAGGACACAAAGCGAGGAACATCCTCACCAACCTCATTCAGTAGTTTCAGACAACTCTTAACATTGTTGGCATCTTTCTGTAGTCCTTTGTAAGCTACACAACGCTGCCCCGTGCCAGGACACAGTTCAAACAGGGCCTTCTTGGAGCTTTCAATCCACTCTGATCCAAAGTGATTTACAGCCATCAGGATAATGTCATCCTGAGGCACAGTAGTTTTGCCATCAATAGTGGTGTAGATCTCAGGTTTAATCCTTTGTTTGATAAGACGCCGTGCGGCTGTGTCAACATCGGCGGCCATCTTAGACTTTTAGTATTCATAGATTAGAAAACAAAAGGAGATCGTTAATACTTGGGAATAACATGGGAATTAATGAAACGCGCATTTGCATTTAAAAGACAGCGTTTACAGGAAGTGCGTCATTATTGCGCATCTAGGACCCCGAGTCGATCTGGCAGCAGAGTCAATCTGACACCCACACCGGCCCAGCTGCCTTTGACCTATGTAAGAGTAAAAATAAGATTTGGGGAACTATGAAGGGTCAACTGTGACCCTGATGTATGACCTTAGCAGTTGTAATGTGAGGATAAACGAAGTGACCACATCTAAGGGAAAAAAAAATCCTCAATAGACATAATGAAAAGCTACATTTGAGACGCACATTAAGTTACACCAATCTCAGGAGTCTTTTTATTCAACAGAATAATTAAAAAATAACGAAATGAAATGAAATGAGGCATTTATCCTCATCCTCATCGTCATCCGCTTATCCGGGGTCGGGTCGCGGGGGGAGCAGCTCAAGCAGGGGGCCCCAGACTTCCCTTTCCCGGGCCACATTGACCAGCTCTGACGGGGGGATCCCGAGGCGTTCCCAGGCCAGTGTTGAGATATAATCTCTCCACCTAGTCCTGGGTCTTCCCCGAGGTCTCCTCCCCACTGGACGTGCCTGAAACACCTCCCAAGGAAGGCGCCCAGTGGGCATCCTTACCAGATGCCCGAACCACCTCAGCTGACTCCTTTCTAAGTAAAGGAGCAGCGGCTCTAATCCGAGGCATGAGGCATTTATATCCCGCTCATATGATTAGCAAGCCTACGCAAGGAAGGCAGCTAACCATGTCAGAGTGGCTGGCTGTGAAATGTGCACAGAATGTGGTGTAGACTATCAAGTTGGTAAGAAACAACTGATATTACCGTGACATCATTTTATTTATAAAGACAAATGAAAATGGTTTTAGAACTGGTTATATAAATGATTCTTCAACATAAAGAATCGGCCCCCGGCCCCCCAGTTCAATTAAAACAATGGGTCAAATGTCGCTACTCCCAAGAAGCAAACACTTTCAGCTTTCTCCGGTCAAACATCTCCACACAGAACATTTCGTAGTCCTTCTTTGAATTGAAGGAGAACTGGAACGGTTCAATCCTGTTTGGGCTTTCTTCCGGGCAACTGCGGTCAACGGATTTCAGCTCTGCTAATAATGCCTGCTGCTCTGCACCTTCCATCCCAATGACCATCGGGAGAGAAACGAGGTCGGTGAAGGTCTGCAACTGGCACCATGCTGCTGCCTCAATTGTGTCCTTCAGGAAAACATCATCTGCCTTAAAGAAAGAAAAATAATTTGTGTCTGTACTTGGCAAAAAAAACAATAATTGACATCCTACTCTCGCAAAACCACACAATGGTATGCTAACGAAGGCTACTACTGATGAGTTTTCAATGATGAACAAAACTATTCAACTATAGTCATCTGACCTATTGTATCTGGCTATATATACACACAACCTCCAGCCTTAGATGCATATTACATACCAGGTTCCGAAGTCCCCGTTTCTTTCCTATCTGGTCTTCAGTTTTGCCTAGAAATAACACAGATTGTTGTCTGTAATGTCGAGTAGGCTAATTCAAAGGAGAAGCCAGTCAGGGGTACTTGGGAGGCAGTGCTCAATATGGGCGCACATCGAGTAGTCTGCCGGGTGCAGTAAGGGGCTTCTCCAGGAGGGGACACCCTGAATAATGGTACACTCAGCGATGGCGATTAGAAGTGAAATTAAATGATGAAAGTTAAAACAGAAAATAAAAAAAACTTTACAGGGCATTTTTATTACACATATCTACCTCAAGAAACATAATAAATAAAATTCCACATTCGAAATTGAGAAACAAAATAGAACTTCTTCCTTACAAACGAATAGAATACAGAAATATTCAAAAGTCAGCCAAAACACACTACAACTGTCTTTGAGGACCAGGACCTTTGTCAGTGATCAGAAAAACATTTCTTCCTTTCTGGGAGATGGATGACAACAGTGGTGAGAGAGGGGTTGAAGTAATTCCTGTAAAAAGATGGGGAAAGCAGTTTATAATGCAATCGAACAGTATATTCAAAGCTAATGCTTCTAATAACCCCCCTGTTATGCATTGTTGCCACCTAGTGGCAAGATCGAAGAGTATAATTATTTTGATGCTTTTCTGACCTGTCGATGCACTGTGTCGGAGTGATTCCAGGATATTGGAGCTCTTAAATGTAACAGTACATCTGAAAGGTTGTTCCCTTTCTGTCATGATCTGGTTGGTCTTGTCCTTGAACTTTGTCTCCAGCTGTGGATGGAAATCAAAAAATAATGTAAGTTTCCTTTAATGTAATTTACTTTACATTTGATTAAAACCACTTTTGTTTGTTCTCGTGTTCTTGTGTCATACCGTGTAGGTGACCTTTTGCAGTTCAGGTAGCGTTCCACCACCAAAAGCCTCACAGGCTGCCTGAAGTCTTTTCTCTGACTGCTCATCTTGTTCACACTCCATCTGTGGGTCTATGGGAGATTAATTCATGAATTCAACAATGTAATAAGTAGGTCTCATTGTAACATAACAAACCATTTGCTAATGTGTCACGTCTAAGCCAACATACTTGGTTTAGTTTGGTTATCTCCCTGAAGAGTCTGCAGATGCTTGCTGGGAAAGACCTACAATTAGGAAAAAACACAATTTAATTTTAAATTATAACATGTATTCATCCTGGTTTAAAAAATATGAATATTGAGGAAAGGTAAGCTGGATAAGACAGACAAGATTCGGCCCCAGAGGATGCTTTCAATAACTGCAATACACCCAATAACTTCTTCTGGAATAACTTTGATCTATACCTACATCTATGCATACCCTGAAAATGCCTTGTTGAATACAAAATTAAGTTAAGAGTGTAAACCAGCCAACCTGTTGAAATTGCTTCATCAGCAGACCCCTGATGGCAGTGAGGTTCCGGCCACTGAGTCCAGCATCCTTCATAGAGCTATATCTGGTAGCCAGAACCAAGGCCTGAACGGAACAGCCGGTTGTTAGGTCTTAGTTGTCATGAATTATGCCCACCTACTAATGTGTTGTATTCAATAATATTGCTGCCATTTTGGGTAACATCAGGCCTTACTTGGGATAACAGAGGCATCGTTTTTGAAGTCGAGTTGGTTATAAAGACGTAGGGTGTCTGAAGATGGTGGACGACGTATGTAGGCTTCAGGTGATTCGGCCGCCAGGACCTGTCGCCCCAGGCGATTCGTATCCAGACTGCCTCATCTGTATGCTTCTTAATTTTGATGGACACCTTAAAAACACAAAATCAGCAGAATTGCACTTAATTATGTTCAGCCTATAAATGGGATCCACCATGTTGCTAATCTTGCAAGGGTTTGTTCTTACATGTCTAATGAGCTCAGCAAGGTGAGCTTTAAATTGCTCCTTAAAGTTGGACAGCTCTACCGAGAGAGCGTCATCTGAAACACAAATAGTAATATAGCTAGCACTTTCATGACACAATACATATCACCGGTTTGGTCTGTGTACAGGTTTTTCCCCCCCAGTAATATAATAATTGAACAAAATATGTGGTAACTCAGAGGTCATGGTAATGGTTTGTCCTACCTGCTGCCTCTAGAAGCTGGTAAGCATGCCATTGCCTTTGGTTTGGGTGGTCAATGACATCTTAAAACAAAATAGATGTTCTTATATTTCATCCCTGATGATAACAAATTCATACGTAGTTTGAGTTTTATGGTGAAGCTACTTACAAACCATCTCGAGCTCTGTGATGTGTTTTACTCCCAATCCACTTTCCTGTTGAGAACAGACATATTGCATACAATGTTAGGACAGAAAGAACATCCATTCAAGTGGTCATCATATACATTGCCTAACATCACTACGTTACACACTGCTGTACTGTGGACAAGACTAATCGTACTTCATTAGGACAGAATCTGCCGAACTGTGTGCATAAGACAGTGAACTAGCGTTATGGTTACACTGACCAAACCCAACACACATTTAAGCTTAGGCCAACACCATATAGCGACAGGCAAATGTTCAGATCTTAAAATCCGTAATGCCTTATACCATCTAAAATGATTTCAACACAAGAACGACGCATACTTCACATAGGTCCAGCAGTCTTTCCGTTAACACATATTTGGGCTTAGTGAAGTCTAACGATTCTTGTTGTTCGACGCTCAGACGATCCCACAGTCTCAGTGTCGTCTTCAGCGTTTGGGTCGGCATGGTTCGTATGAGCCGTTTTAACAAATGTCTCCTGAGGTCGTCCATCTTTTATTAAGAGAACACAAAAGAATAAGACGAATAATGTATATCAGAACCAGCGCTGGTGATACAGATAAAAGAAGACGGTAAGATATTCCAAGCAAGCGCCACAGGCCGAGCATACGAATGGACCAATCACATTTCAATCAGGGAAAGTACGCGGGGAACTGTTGCGCCCCCTATCGTACCGGAGTAGTCTCTTCTTGTATTATTTTCTAAAGTTTAGAAAATAATGATAATTATTTCTCAAATACATCATCATAAATTGTTACAGCCATGATAAGTATCTCTACATGATGGTTGTTGTATACTAAAATACACGCTTTGTTGTATTTTAGTGTCGCTGAAGGAACCCCAAGGAAACATAAGGTGAACTGCTTAACTCTTGTTTACATTTGCATTTATACACTTTAATATCCGTGTATAATGCTGGTAGCATTTATACACGGATATATATATATATATATATATATATATATATCATATAAAGACCTATTTATATATTTTTTTTTCGATTAATTATTATTTTTTATAGAAATTTAACAATTGCATTATAACATTAGATTTATTTATACGATATTATTTGATAATTATCAAATTTATTTATTTATTTTATTATTGGTCCTACCAAAGCTACTTCTGGAAATCCATACTCCTGTCCAGGCGATGGCGGTATTGAGCCAATACGCTGGATCCTTATCCGTCATTAAACTACAAAACAAGTGTTGGTCAGTTAGGTAAAATGTTACAAAAACGTGTAATCGATGTATCAATAATATCGCAAGGCTGCATTAATGTCACTCGCAATTATCTGTTGAACTGTACAGCGACTGCCTAGTCTATCCACATCTGCTACGTCCCAGTTGGGATATTTGTTCTTGCATGTCCTTGTCGCTATATAGAAAGCTGAGCTTGCTTATTTAGAACCGATTAAGGGATTCTGAGCTCGATTGAGAGATCGTTTCGTTTGGATTTGCAGAATTATCGCACTGGTTTATTTCATGTGACTTAAGCCGTCAGTCATCTGGTAAGTATAGCCAGCTTGGTCATCTGGTAATACGAGAATGTCAACAAACATGAGCATAGCAACTTGTGATGTTCACCTCTAATATAACTCTAATGCTAATTAGTTTGGCCTATTCAGTGACAAAGATAAGCAAGGGAAGTCCCGTTTGCTTATTTTAAATTCGTCAATACATATGCCAAACTAATTTGCAAGTAAGTCAAAAGAGTACGATCACTCAGTGGACTGAAATGGACAAAAGCATTATGTAGCCTACAGTCCATTGTAAAGAACGAACTGACCGTGGTTAGAGGGTGGAGTATGAGGGGACGGGTGGTAATCAACAACAATAACAACTCTGTTTCGGGCGGCGTGCAGGTGAACGTTATCCACTGAAGAGTAAATGACAGCTCAGGAAGGAGAGGGTTGGGGAGGCTGTAGTATCCTTTAAATAGACCAGTGATTATTGATTATATAGGGTATGATGGAATGATGGAACTGACTTTGTTGTTTGAAGTGTGCTTTGACATCTGTTCCCACAGAACAGGTTTTAATAATTTCTCCTGGATTCACTCGGATTGCTGATAAATTCAGGGTTCCTCTTGTTTTGACATTTTCAGTGTTACCGCAGTGTAAGCCCTTAACTCAGCATGCACCCTGATCTCTCACCTCATCTGCATACGGATGAATGCAATGCAATGATAAATCTTCTAAAACAGTGCCATACGGAGGTAAGACAGCGATTCATAACCTTCTCTCCTGTCTCTCCCACTGCCTTTTTCTTCACACATACCAAATGTCAATTATTTAGTCGCTCACAATTGTCCTTCAGCTTGGTTCTGTGTTAAATAGAGTTCATGCTATTAATGCAATGTTTCTTTCCCGCTCCCCCCCAGCACAATGTAACGAGGTTCTTTGGCACGTGCAATGATATGGACCGGGCAATGCGGCACTGTCTTAAGGCAGAGGTGAGTGTCTCCCAACTCATTTTATTTATTTATTAAATAAGAGAAAAAACGTTGCCTAAACTGACACCTGGTGCCTTCCATGTCCGCTTGGCATTCAACAGAGGCTAGCTAAGAGGGAGAAAAGCAGACAGCACGCCGAAGAGATGAGGAAAAGGGTGAAAGAAGGGCCGAGGCCTGAGACGGATTAAGACCGGCGCATCTGGATGTTGATTGAACCACAGCAGCGTTTCGAATCTGTCATAACCACTTCAACTGGATGTGGGATGGATGGGGTTGGGACTAATTTAAGACTTGTAAATGTTACCCATTTGCCAATAAATCACTGTTCAATAAGACACCTGCTGACGGATCTGCATTTGTTTGTAGTGTAATGATGAAAATAAAAATCGTTGATTAAAAAAAAAAAATGTATTTTTTCACATAGTTCGTCAGTGAGGTCAACCAAAAGATTACACTGAACGCAGCTCCAAGATTGATTCACTAACCTTCTCTAAACCATATTTAAATTGTAAGTTAATTATGTGATTAACATGTATGATGAACATGTTCACTAATCTTGATTGAAATGTTTACAGTGGCTGTGTTGTAATATACGATTAATGCTGGTTATGGGTTACCCATAGAAAAGGAAAACAACTAAAATATGTTCTTAAGCATATTACTTTGATGCATGTGTCCAAAAATGGACCAATGGATTAAAATAACAATACATACCTGAATGAATATAATTAATTTATTCATCATGACACTTTATTCATCATTATTTATATTGTGGATAATTCAGAAAGTTGTGGAGGGATTGAGGGAATGGAAAATGGCACAGCAGACTGTAAATAAAATTTCAAATAAATACAAAAATAAACTGCTTTCAAACACTACTTACAATGCCAATACAAAACATACCCTGTAATAGAAAGTATTCTGGCAGGCAATACATTTATATCTACAGTATATTACATGCAGTTCATTACACAAATGGCTAGCCTCTATAGTCTATGCACTGCCTGTGTCTGATTGGAAAACTGGACAATCCTCTGAATTATCCAAACTATTTTCCACAGAAGTCGTTATTTTTTGGTAAATTAAAAACGTAAATGCAATAAAAGTTTATGTAAGTATATCATTTCATGAAACTAACATCACATGTGATTAAGTTCTACCTTGGTTTCAGCTTCACAATACAGAACGTAGACAACGCAGACACCAAACAAACACCTTACGGTGATGTCCATGACAAACAAAAGATCCTCAACTTAAAAAAACCATAACATGTACATGATCATCAGACTTTGGTAAACACGATCTATATCCAACACATTCAACACACCGTAGAATACGATATCTTTTGCACTAGTATGATAGATTATTACAACCAATATAGGCCCTATACACCTTTGTGATACGCTAGTGTGATGCATACCATTTGCAATGTGTGATGTATACCAAAGCAATTTAATGTTTCACTTTAGTAAGTGGCCACTAATACGATTTCATCTTTCGTGCACATTATTACGGTTTCAGTGTTATACAAATCAATATCTAAGAGCCAAAATGCCCCCACCCCCACCTTAATGGGTTCAAACTTACCAAAGCTTCTTCAA
Source organism: Gadus chalcogrammus (assembly GCF_026213295.1). NCBI lineage: Eukaryota > Metazoa > Chordata > Actinopteri > Gadiformes > Gadidae > Gadus > Gadus chalcogrammus. Next base: position 21,859,588 of record NC_079425.1, on the reverse strand, counting down.
GAAGTCAATGTATTCTTGCAGCTACAAAAATCACAAGTGTAACATATGTTGAGAATATAATACAGACGAAAAGAAAGTGAACAATTTGAGGGTGATTGTAAATAGCCATGATCTGGACAAGTATGGTCTCTTTTTAATTAGCCTAGATCAAAAAGTGTGATGCGATAAATAAGTCAGTAATGTTAGATTTCATTCTGCTAATTTACAATATTCCTTTAAGTCTTTTTTAAAATAATTAGAAGTACTTTATGAAGAAATAAATAATTTAATTCAAACTCTTGCAACTCAATGGCATATAACAAATCAATGTCATTAGGACTGCTTTGAGCACTCAATGCCATTGTGGAGTTTAATTCTGTCCATAGAAATGATGTATCTAAAGGGAGAAACTTGTGCTTCACTCGGATGCAAACTTTGGTTTTTTTGCTAAACTAACTCAATGGCTTGAATAGCGACTCGTGCACAGACCATCAGCAGACATGGAAATCTATATTCATAAGAATGTACAACAAAGGCTGACCATATTTTCACTTTGTACACAAAGCTTACTTTTTAAATACAAATATACATATATCTCTATCTCAATATATTATATATAATATATTACGTTTCATTAAATAAATTATTTCAAAACATAGGCGATTGCATGTACACATTTCCGAACCTTTCACAAAGCTTTCAAACTCATACAAACAGTCTTTGTTTCTTCCTAGAAGAGGATCATTCTCTGATATATAATCTCTAAAATGATCAGGCTGGCGTTAAACGTGGGCTCAGTGTATTTCTCTATTCTTCTAAGAAAACAAGCCAGACTTGTTAAATGGGCTGTAATGGTAAAACACCACTGAACCTAAGAGTTAATTGATAGATAACAAGACATTTTACGTGGACAACAGCAGGTCACCTTTGATCTTTTCATTCAGTACGACGGTAATGAAAGTGTACAGGTTTACACAGGCCTTACCCTTTAAGCAATGAGCGTTTGGCCCTTGGGCCGTTCTTTGATTTCTTCGAGGACTGGGACAGTAGAAACACAAAAACATGAAGTTGCGCTTCAACGGTGACTGTTGAAGAAGCGTGCCCTTGCTGGTAGAGAGGTTGGTAAAATCCGCCAGGTTCCATGTATCCTTGCATGAAGGGTCAGTTGTCATAGGCTTTATTCTGCATGTAACCGAAGAGAGCTTCCAGACCTTTGGTGGAGCACCACAACTGTCTCAACATCTGGCACTCCTTCTCATTCACCTCCTCTAACACAGGTCTCAGGATGCCCCTCACGAGGCATTTGGATTCTTCTAGCACCTGGGGGTCAGAATGGGACAGGGTCACCTTCATTATACCAGCACTTATTAGATAAAGAGAAATAATGAGCTCTCTTGTTGGTTGGGTACCTACCACAGAGCTACAAAGAGCCATTTCCCTCACACGTATCATCACCTCCTGGTTAAATGTGGCTGGCCAGAAGACCTGTGAAACCAGACCCCGGCTGCATGCTTCTTGTGCTGTGAGCTTTCTCCCACAGAACAGCATCTCATTGGCCTAGGATTTGAAACAAATTTGGTGAAACATGAACATTGTGGACCGTGGAGTAAATATTTACAAATAAACTGGGTTCACTGACAACCCTGATTAATAGCGTGACTGACCAGCGCCACACCCAGGATCTGGGGAAAGGTGTAGGAGGAGCAGCCAGAGGGCGTGAGACGGAGGGCTGCACACGGGGTTTGGAACCAGGCTCTCTCGCTGGCCCACACCACATCACACAGAGGCAGGATGGAGGCCCCAAGGCCCAGAGCAGGGCCGTTCACAGCCACCACAATGGGCTTCTTGAAGTGGATGAATGCCAACACCAGATCCCTGAATGGAGCAAGTTTGTTTTATTAAAACTCAAGAGGATGTGGTGGATTCTGGGAAATGTTGTGTCTGGTAAATCCTGTTGTCCTCAGCAAGTCCCCTTTTCTTACCGCACAGCCTCTGCAATGCGAGTGCTCTCTTTCCTCCGGTCTGTGGACAGACGCCCTATGAGGTAGGAGGGCTCCAGGCCGCTGCAGAAGACAGTCCCCACGGAGGTCAGCAGCAGCAGTTTACTGTCATCTGCAGCTGCATTGCCCAAGGCCCGACAAACTTCCTTCATGATCTTTAAAAGAAAAAAGGGGGATTTCCTTTTCGAACTAACAAATACAAAATCTCTGTACATTGTACCAAGATCTCTGTACAATATCTGGGCTACGTAGGATTTAAGAATACTTGCAACACTGCTGAAATGAATAGATTGAGATTGTTTTCCAATAAGCGTATCAAGTTAAAAGTGTCTGATTGTCGGTCATCGGTCACTGAGTAATGACTGACCAGGACAGGCTTTTAAGGGGACAACTCCTGGGTATTGATGGGTTTGTACCTGCCGAAAGGACATCACAATTAAACTCGATTGGTTCTCCAGTTTAACTCGCTCAATACAAACATTATCTCTCCTGAATTACAGCAGGACACATTTTTTTATAACAATCTGATTGACATCTGCCTCAGGTTCATCACAATGTGGCACGACAAAAAACGGCAGACAGTTATGGAAGAAGCTGTTATGCTTTTATGCCCCATAAGAGGCACCATGTGTTCCACAGAGAGTTAGATGCAATGAAGCCAGCAGGCCTCTGCAAATATGGATAAGAATAGAGATTTGATTATGGAATGATGACACCCTAACGCGGCAGACCCAGAAAGGCATCAGGTGCAGTTTGATTGCACTGCGACACCCCCTGCCGAAGCCCCCCACTCCACCTGAGGGGGGCCGGGGAAAATGAAATTGAGAAGGCCTTCAATTCGGCAGATCCATGACCATTATGAACACATTCTAAGCAAACGGTGGCCAGTTCAACAGTATAGGCTCCCTCAAGTTTCTTATATTTTATATTATATTACTCTGGTTCCATTTCATCTTGTATTCTACATTTTACACAATCACTAGACTGGTAGAGACTTTAAAATGAACTACCTGACTTCTAAAGAATAACCTAAATATCTGCGCATAAACCTTCTTTGCATTTAACCACAATTACAGAAACATTGATGTAATCAAAGATCAAGTTCCCTCCAAACCAAATTCAAATCCATTTTTATTGTTGTTTTAATGTTGTCTTCCTTTGGAGATAGATAATGATTTTATGTCACTCTCTTTGCTTAGCTTGACGACGGAGAAGAGGAATAAAGAGATTCTGGGAGATCTTGCCACCAGGGGGAGTAGCATTAGAAACGTGACATGTGGTATCCCTGATGGAATTTAAATGTTTTGATTACTCCTCTCCATTTGTTTTGGAAATTTTGAGCATGTTCTGCATTTATATTGTGTAGGCTCTATTGTACTTCCCCCATCTCAAAACTAAACAAAAAAATGTGTTGATGCATCTGGGATAGCCATTAATATACAAAGTTTATGTATATTAAACATTTATATACATTTGAAACTACCTTGGCACTCACCGTATTCAATTAGGACAGTATCCCCCTTAAACAAGTAGGACTGATATACAACACTACTACAGATACTTTCTTATTGAATATCTAGTGTTTTTTCACAATTTCTTGCTTTGAAAAATAAGGCTGCCCAGGACATTGAGTCCGGCATTATAAATGCCAGACTCAATGTAAGAGACACCCCATCAATTGATGAAGATCTTGATTGTGTCTATATTCTTTACAATCTTACACCCAACCACAAACAACTGTTAAGCCCAGTGGGAAGTTTTGAATCATTAGGTTGATTTTACATTTAATTGCATCAATCAGAAAATTAAAAAAAATTCTGCCCATGATACACCAGAACATATGAATGCATTAAGGAGTCATAGCTGAATGGTGATCACATCATGTCATTTTTTCTGTAGAAAGCACAAGTTTATTCACGTCTATGAAACCGGGCTCTCCCTATGTCATGTTTTGACAGGCTTCAGCGAACAAATGCATACACAGAATCCTTACAAAAAGGGTAATCATATATATTAAGCTGTGCAGAATACTACGCTACTCTCTCATCCCACAACATAATGTACCAAGGCCGGGGAACAAATGCTTGCAAACCGTGCTCATACGGTACGGTATCCTCCGCTAATACCCACACCAGCGTGTAGTGATGGAGGGGTGGTGGAAGGGTCACCACGAAGCTGCCCATTACGTTTCATGTAGTGAGAACTCGGATCGATATGAACGGTACGCTGGTGTCTATGATGGCGCCGGGTCATCATTGCTTTTAATCCACCTGTTGCCATTAGGCAACCACAGGTCTATGCTCTCCAACGCAAGTCCATCAGAGCGGTGCTACGGGTGGCGGACAGAGCAAGCACTGCTCACACCCTTGGTATTTAGATAACCCTTAGCTTTCCCATAGCCATGTTACTGCTTGTATACAGTATGTAACGTCACATTACTTTTGAGAAGTTGTCGTCATTTAATGGTTGCATTCATCACCAATCAGTATAGTGGAAATTAGGAGGTGCTTTTGTTGTAGCGGCCATTTTGTAACCTTGAGGTGAACCTGAATGGATCAAAGGCTACATTTTACATTTGAAGGTGTAAAAGCAGGAAGGGAGCTCTAGTCTAGAGCTTGGCTGAGTAGAACCAGCAACTTTGCAAGGGTTTGTCCTGCATTGAAAAGGCTAAGGCGGCCCACCTAAGACTTTTTTTTTCCTCTCCGAATAATAATCATATTCACTCAAGTATATTCTAATTAGTGTATAATCCAATGAAAATAAGAATTGTTGGGTTGTAGGGCCGACTGATGAATGGTGAACGATCAATACCTAGAACAGATAGTGATAATTATAGGTAGATGAATGCAGTTACTATGGATGCAATAAGAGGATTGTGTGATGAGAAACGAAAATAGGCCGTTACCTCCACATTTACCTACAATAGTGACCATGGCGACTATGACAAAGATTGCAATTCTACCTTGTTGAGGTAAAAATGTATGGCGCTTTTTTCGCTAACCAGAAATACAGTACCTGCTGGCACCTTACACAAGACTGGCCAGTACAGGCCACCGTAGTCTGTCAAATTAAACACTTTAGGATTCTTTCCGCTGGTTAGATGTGTTTGGATGTCTAATATCCTTGTTAAGACTATTCGGAAACTTGCCCTCAATTAACATAATTAACAAATGGTTTATAGCTATCCAAATTAAAGAAGGCACCAGTCACCAATTATACTTGTGACTTTTTACCATTTCAATAAAACAATAATCTTTAAAGCAGCTATACAACCCATAAAAGGCAGACTGCAATACGTTTTTGGCGGATGATAATTTAGGAGGACATGATATGTGGGCGAGCAATCATAAAAGAATAGCCTGGCTTGTTAGGTCATCAGATAACGTTTGCAGTCCTCTGACATGCAAAGTAACCACCTAAGCCTTATTTGGAACTAGGGAAAGTCATGTATGTCACTTTACATCATGCAGTAGCTGAGCAACTAGCACAGGTGTTATTAGTTATGTCAGCATAGAATTATCACTCGGTATTTTCAATATCTGATTCAGTGGCCTTTGCCAATGTCAGTCGCACGTCTAATCACATCCCTCGGTTTAATGAATAGATCACTATGATAAAAATGATTGTTACACAAATGAAGTGGCCAGTTTTGTGCCACTGTCACCAGAGCCGTTACCTATAAATTCATTCAGTGTTTCAACGGGCGAGGATGCTGTTCAATGGGAAGGGCTGACACAAGGCGCAAATGGAAAACAAGCCGCGTTGGTGAGCACTGATCACAGAGCATCAGTGGTAATGGAGGATGACAATGAATCTAATTCCACTTTCCTCTCTGCACGGAGGAGAGTGTGAATGATGCGGGGCAATGTCGGAGTCCATTTGTGGTTGCTCAAACCTTGCCCTAAAATACATTTTCCCTAATCCTATCAGAAACATGGGCTTTACAATGAGTGGCAGGAACAAAGCGGAGCGGGAACGGGCGGTGTTCTCTTTGTTGCCAAGACAACCTAACCACAGACGAGGGTGTAGATCCGAACAATCAGTTCAACAATTGAAGGCCCCCATCAATAGATCCATAACGACAACCAGCAACAACAATCAACAAATACTTGTCTGTAGGGTGCGGCCATGAATGAAGTAATTTTATATGGGATATCCAGAATCGATCAACACTGGGTGTTAGGTTTGTAACATTGACAAGTTGGTAGACAGAAAAGCATGAGAAGAGCCACACGGTGGTTTAGGAGAGGGGGAATGGATGGGCAATTAAACTGTTTCCCATGCGTGATACTCTGGTGAAGAGGGCCAGCCTAAGCCTTCCAATTATTATTGTTAGAGTTTTCACAAATACAATTTCTGACAATGTCACTAGGTCCCGGCATGGTCAATTGCAAAAGATCCCACTATTCTGAAGCCGACAACTTTTCTGAAGTACCAAAACATTTTCCTTTTCAACCTTTCGTTCAACGTTTAATTTGAAACCAGACGCTATTCATCAACGCTACATGGAGGGGTTTTTCAATTGGGTGATAGATTGAAGGGATAGATTTAAAACTAGAGAAAAAAAATCATTAAAAGGGATGTCATTCACCATTTACCTAGAAGGCTCAGCTTTATTTACCTCAGGTGTCAAGGCATTTCTGTCTGTCGTTTGGCTGGACAGCAGCACGTGCGTGAAGCCTTCTTCCTTCCTGACCACGATGTCCCGGAAACGGCAGAGTGAGTCGCTCTGCCGTACGTTGTATCTCAGCCGCTTGTCGAACACGTATCCCCTGTCCTCCCCCAGCTTCCGCTTGGCCGAGCTGTGCAGATGAATCCTACCGTTGGCCAAAGGGGAGCCTGGATTACAGGGGAGCGTAGAGGAGGGTGTTGAACAGGTCCATACACACACACAATGAACAACTTTTTTGTTTATACAGACATGACTAATGAAACAGCAATGGAAGCCATGTCCGCAGCAGACTCACTGTTTGTGTTGTGAAAGCAAGCCAGTTTTATTATACTTATAAAATAAAGAAAATAAAGTAAAATCCCGGGACAAGTCTTATGCGCCAATACTGCGCTTACACTTGGTATCAGAGCCAACCAGAGCTTACACGTGATCGAAGGAAGTCTTAAAGTGATCAACAGAAATAGGTATGTTTTTTCTAATTATGTTATTAAGGGTTATCAAGGTGTCTATTAAGCATCCGAAAATGATGTTGCATGAAATCCATTGCGATCCCACGTCATTTCTGTATCGATTATAGTCTTTACCTTTAAGCCAGTAACATCAACTGAGTCTGTGTACCTTCGTGGCTACATAGCCAAGCATGTGACCAATTAGCGTACACTCACGTAGCCAAGGCAGCGGCCAATTAACCTGCATCACATGAAGGCCACGGTGTCACAGGCTTGTAATAAGCCTGTCCAATCATGTAATTGGCAAGAATTACATGATCTGCCTACCTACCCGACTACCTATGCCCACGCTGACTGTGCACTCAATGCGCATGACCAGAGTCTTCCACAAGGCTAAGCCGACCTATTGCTAAATCTAGTGAGCTAGTCAATTGTTTGGGGAAAGTGACTTTGGGGGGAGGCCTGAATGAGTGATTACTTTGGTGGGATACTTTCAAAATCTAGCTTGCTCTGGCTTGTTTCTCAAAATGCCATGCCTGACTTTAACCCACAATACTATTGCAGCTCTGTTAGTTGATTGATTAGAGGCAATAAGAATGACATATGTTTTTGCTGGCCGTAGATTTATGTCCTAGCTTTGTCTTGCACAAAAGGTTGGCTTCTATTTGCAGCCTTCTAGATGGACACTCACAATACTTGTGAGTAGGATATACATGTTGGTAAGAAAGAGATTTTGGCAGGGAGAAAAACAAAATAATGGTTCTTTATCCTTTAATCTTTCATAGGTCAGTACTAACATGTTCCAGGAAAAGTTGCATGTAAGTGGATCTTTCTGCTGAGTGGTGTATTCCATTTTGTAGTCCTACAATACAGCTCAAAATATATGTAGAAATATGGGTGACGTTTTTAAACTTGATTTGATATCACGATGTCCTGAGATCCATTGAACTATAAGTGTAACATGATATCAATGTTCATGATGTTTGCGATAAAAAGGACAAATAAATATCGCTAACGTCACTCGGCAAATGGATGCAAAAGGAATGCAACGTAGCTCTTTGTACCACTTGATAAATCAACAAATGTTATTAAAGGTTTCTGTTTTTTATTGCAAGGGGAACCTTGACTTAAATAACACAAATCTCGAAATGTAGTGAGAGTCGAAACGTTTTGGTCCAGTCAAGCCACATCTCTTGAAAAAGAAAATATTCCTTTTAAGATACCTAATGAATGATTAACCAATGTGGTGTCAGCTCTGGACTGTTGACCGGGAATGACAATACTGTTATCAGAGTTTGGTTTAAGACGACTGAAACAGGAATTCCAAAACCCTTATTGAAGCAACCCTAGCCATCGCTAATAAGTAGAGGTTGGGGTTAGTAGAGTAGATAAAATAAAACACCTTTTAAACCTAAAATTTGAGCATGCTTCATTACTAAGGAGAGGGTGCTAAGGAGAACGTGCAATACAGTGAAACGGTTGCTCTTCAACGTCACTGATTGTAACTAATGCCGCTTTTCCACCGCACATGTAGCTCGACTCGACACGACACAACTCGACACGACACGACTCGGTAGCAGCGCGGGTGCTTTTCCACCGCAAATAGTACCTCCGGGACGTGTGCGGGGTCGGCTGCGCGAAAGGGCCGTGACGTATTTTTGTACGCGACGCAAACAACACCTACGTTACCCACACATGGACAGAACCCACATAACAACAATGGAGAACATCGATGCGATGGTATTCGTGTTCGTATTATTAGCTGGCATGTTGAAGAAGTGGAATATGTTGGCTGCGGCGCTGCTATGGCTGTTACCAGCATGGTTGCCATGTCGCTCTCGTGACTTCGTCACACTCTCTGGCCAATCAGTGGCCGGCCGTCTGCCGACGTCACCTTTTAGTATCGGCTCAGCCGCTTGGAACCTAGAGCGAGGCGGTACTAGAAAAAGCAGCCACTTGAGGTACTAGATCGCGGTGGAAACGCAAAAAATGCGAGCTGAGTCGAGTCGAGTCGAGTCGTGTCGAGCTGGTACCATGCAGTGGAAAAGCGGCATGAAGCTCTAAAGTATCATTGTTGCACTGGTTTTAAAACACAAGAAGATCTCAAAAGGAGGTTATGGCTTAGAATCCAACAATGGCTTTTCTATGTTGAGTTTTCATGATCTCCGAATGAACACATGCGTTTCTGCCAACCATATACGCATTGTATGGTAATTAGTGGACTCACTTGGGTGCTGCTGCAAAAGAGCATTAGTGCTTTGCAAAACCCACCCAGGGGTTAAATAAACTACAGGTTAAACGTTGAAATTAAATAAATGATGTGCCATCCAACATTGAGCTCCATACTACGTCATAGGGTAACTAAATAGACTAAAAATAACTAACTTTGATGAAACCCAATCATGACTTGATGAGCCAAGCGTTATCTTTAGAATTCCAGTATTCTACTTCCAGTTAGTTCTGATCCTGTAACACAATCGAACGCAAATTGAACATAGCACGTACAACCCAGCTCTTTGGTTAATATACAGTTTAAAGTATATCCCCATGCATTTAACCATTCAAATGACCATCGGCTCACCTAGGTTTTCAGCGCGCTGTTGCCCAGGATTAGCCACGTCCGCCAGGGTCCTCTCCCCCTTGTCTGGAGGAGGCCTCGGAGTCCTCGACGACGCCCGGTATAAGACAGGCTCTGCCTCTCCATTCTGAAGTCCGTTGTGCGAAGCCCTCATGGCGGGAACAAACTGTAACTGCCGGGGCGAGGTGGGCTTGAACGTCATCACTTTGTTAATCCTCTCCTCCGGAGCCTGCTTGCCCACCGCTCCCCCACCACCCACCCTCTGCTTCTGTGTCCTCCCTGGATCCCCGCCCCCCCCGACCACCACATCCACCCCGGCCACGCCCCCCCCCCTCCCCCCAGCGCGGGGATCCAAGCTTTGCCTCTTCTTACGGGTGTCGGCGCGGGCTCTGAAGGGGTCCGGGTGAGCGGGGCGGGCGGTGGCGAGGGGCCGCGGGCCGGACGGCGCTCCGTGGAGCATCTTTGGGGGTTTGAGCGGCTTGTGCGGGGCGTGCAGTCGCAGGCTGTTGAACTGGTCGATGAACTCCTCGCAGTGCAGCAGGTGGTTCTCCGGCTCCCATGTGTCCTGCTTCCTGCCGTAGCCCTTCCAGCGGATCAGGTACTCCCACTTGCCCTTCTTGTTTCGCCGCTTGTCCACGATTCGCTCCACCTGAGGGGGCGACGTGCACACGCACACACACACACACACACACACACACACACACACACACACACACACACACACACACACACACACACACACACACACACACACACACACACACACACACACACACACACACACACACACACACACACACACACACACACACACTTCATTTATTCGGAAGGCCCATTGCTACAACGCCACAGCATCCAAATAGTAATAAAGAGCCCATTATGTCTCACACAACAACACAAACATTGTGTAAGTATTTACAACCAAGTGAATCAGTCGATAAATATCAAGGGTAGATATGACAGCACCTAGGATTGCTGACACAGAGCAGACACACACACACACACACAAACGCAAACGCGCACACGTGCACACACGCACGCACGCACGCACGCATGCACACACGCCATTTACTATTGATTTCTTATTTTCAATCAAACGTTTTCACCTTCAGTTGGAGACATGTGACAGGAGACCACTGCAAACAAGTGTAGGGTTTGGAAAAATGGTCTATGGCACACAGGCCAAATATTTGCATGTTTTTATGTAGCCATTATTTTGTGTATGAATAGCGTACTACTATGACTGATGCTGAAGCGCTTTTCAATAGAAGTGCACATAGAAGCCTTGTTTATAGAACCTTCTGCTAATCACTGTCACTCGTGGGTGACCTGCATCTGCTCATCCAAAATTGTTCTGTCATTTGTGAAAGCCGACAGCAGAGCTCTGACAGCATTATGAAACAAACAAAAGAGGGCACCATGTATGCTATTTGCATAGATTAAGCTAAAATAACATACAAGCATTTGATTAAAGATTCAGTGAAATCAAATGTCAAAAAAAAGAAGACAAAATCATGCACAACGATACATTGTCCAATACAAAGTCGATCTAAATTATTATCCATCATAGGTATAAAGAAATAAACACAATTTCACTTCAATGCAAAGAGCCCTTTTGAATGACTATTAAGTCCTTTCTAATGTCCTTTCCCGGGTGTGTTGAAGCCTAAAAGGCACACGTTGTGAGCCGGAGATAGGGAACATCCACTGTCAGGGAGAGATAAGAGGCCAGAGTTTAGCCGAGAGGAGCTCCTAGTCTGCTATCATGAGGAAACCCTAAACATAACTGTGGCTTCTGTCAGGGTCACAGCCCTCACTCACACACCAGTTCAGCCTGACATTTGACGCATACCTCACCACTGAGGTCCAGCATATGCACAAGCAGACTTCCCTAGTGCATGCTAAACTGTTTGAAAGGGCTATACTAAGTTGATGTGTATTTGAATTGAGTGTGTAGATATGTAGAATAATTGGCAATGTAATTCTACAGTATTGTTCCTACAAGTAACACTAGAACTATATCGGCGCCTGGTCCAATACTTTGGCTGCATTTTTTCCTTCTGATATCACAACTTTTAGCATATGTTAATGTAAGCACAAACTACGTAGCTGAAAATGAATGAGACATAAATAAGAAATGTAGATAAAAAACTGTTTTGCCCATGGGATATTTCGACACTTGATATCTTTTCATATTGTTGAACTAGAGATTCTATCGAGTTTAGTCATAACTCCAGGAAATCCAAACAAGCTCCAAAATCTGCTTCTGTTAACAATGCAGCAGGAGTCAAGAGTCTGTGATGTTGATCCCCTGCCAACACGAGTCCCTTCTCCAACAGCAATATATGACGGGTTAGGGAGAGCAGGGAATTAAACCCTCAACCACACGTCCAGAGATTGTTAATGAAGGCACACTGAGAATTAGGGCTGCATCTCATTGCTGCAGCCCTAGCTCTGTATTGCATCAGAGCAACACCGAGAGACGGATGGTCGATTTATTTGCCTCAATACAAAATAGCATGCAAAAGAAATGCTTTACACCTGGCTGGCGAAACCAGGGTTGCTATGGTTGTTTTGAAAAGGGATCATTTGATTCTTCCATTGGGATCCGATGAAATATATATAAACATAAATACATTTGCCCTATTTGATCAGCATAATCATTCAATCTAAAGAATATGTCGCATGAGGGCACAAGAATATGGTGCAACTCTTTCTGTAGAGAAAAATAAAAATAAAAAAATAAATAATGTCACCATGGAGCCGAATATCTTAACAGTGGGAGAAGTTGCGTCTATGAGTGCGAAAAAAGCTACTTAGCAAGAACAAAAGTACACAGACATAGCAGCCTTTTTTTTAACAACTGAAAAAAGGAATTGTCAATTGGGGAGTGACGGACAAATTACATTTCCAGCTACATATTTACCTGAATGTTATTCTGACGAGTCTGGCCATTGGTAAACGTATAGTAGGAGTAAACTGTATAGAACAACAGGGATTCAATTAATCAATAATAATGATGAGACTACTCTCAGCGCATGACAGTGAAAAAACCAGCATGTGAAAACTGAATTCACCAAACACAGTGTTTTAATTAGTTGTTCAGTCTTTTGTGATTGACGTGACGTTTTTGTTAACATGTTCCACTATGTTGTGACTACACTTCTAGGCTTGACAACAAGTTCTTGACAGCTACATCTCCCGACAGCTTTAATTATTTTCTCTGCATAGAAGTCCAACATTGTGTTAGCAAAATGGGATGAGGCAGCGGCTATTGGTGGTTCTCAACTTATTTGTTTCCACGTTTGCGCTGCAGGAAATATGTACTTTTCTTTGATGCTGAAAGATAGATAAATCTGGCTAGTCGTTTTCCATGTGGGAAAGATGCCTCGAAAAATACTGCGTCTAAATCCCTCATGGAATGCCGTACTCATAAGCCTATCTCTATAACTAACCGCATGTGAATTACCTTCTACTGGGCAAAATTGTTTATAATACCTTCCCTCTCAACTGCTACTCTGAAACCTGTATTTATCATTGGAGTACTTATCTCAACGTCACCAACCTATTTGCTGGGATTCTAGGGAAGTGGCTCACTTAAAGTACATTCATACGTATTTTTCTCTTCCTTCCCCCCCCCCCCCCCCCAACGCCCACAAAGGGAAGTTACTCCCCAACACTCGAATCGATTGAATTTAACGCAGCTGTGGTTGAGATTCTCAAGTGTAGTGTTTGAGATGAGATCCGTGGTCGGGGGTTTAAAATTCAATAAATCCCTTGATTAACCTTCCTGGCACAGAAAGGCTGGGTTCCAAGGTAATTTGTTATTTTTTAAAGGTTAATGTTACAACAGAATTTAACGTGTCCGGATAATCTGCACCAGGTTTCATAATTATTTATTGTAGGATTTATTGTGTTTCCCAATTAAACTGGACAGTGAGTTCCGCAATATTTCCACAGTCAACAACCAAATAATGTTGTTGAACATGAGCAGTGCCGTCTACATTTAACATGCTGGCATATCCATGACTGCGCTACTTCATCCCTCCCATCCCTCTCCTGAATGAGTCCCTCTGATCCCACTGTTGTAGCACTGTCTCTAGAGTACAGCCAGGATGGTGTGCAGCCACTACTATCACAGTAATGAGGTTCTGTGGAAACAGGGCCATTCAAGCAACGGTTTGTGTATCCTTGCGTCATGGCACTCCGCATGAGGTGAAGATCGGAAGTGTAATAACATTCCACATATTAAGGAATGACCACTGCCAATAACAAGCTGTGAAGGCTGTAATGTAATGAGGGCCAAATTAGGTTGCACGCGCGCACACACACACACACACACACACACACGCACACAAAAAAACATACATACGCACAAGCACACACACACAAAGTGTGTGGACATGTTGTGTGTCTGTTCTTTCATCTTAAGTATACTGTACCCCACAGCCATTGCCATTGTGTTTATTATGTTGGAGCCTGCAACAAACAGAGCTGGAGCCACCATAAGTATACAGACATTAGAGTACCCTGTCCGGAATCTGGGGCCTCAGTTCCTCATTCGGCTTCTAGTTCATGGTAGGAACAATGCTAATATGGGAAATGTCCACATAGACTCCAGTCACGGCAGTGATGGTTAAAGTAGCTCTGCTTGCAAACGTATAGCATGAACATTGGACAAATAGGCTTTAGAATTTAGTCAAGCAGTATTATGGGTGGCCGACCATGTTGGTATAGCAAGGGGATAGATTGAGCTTTTGGCAAAGCCAACCCAACCTAGTTTTAGGTTAGGGTTAAGGCTTGCAAATTGTTACGTGTTCTCTGTATTTATCTAGCACCTTTTAAAGCAGGCTGTCACAAAGTGCTCTCGGACGCAGCCACCAACATCAACGGCTGCCCTGATAGAGCTTCCCACATCCACACACAATGGCTGAAGCAGCATACCCTCTCAGCGACTCTCTGCCTTTTTCGTGACAAAAAGGCACTTAGACGTCAATAAATCAAAGGAACCCGAGTTCGGAACAGAGTCGAACATTCGCTAGGTGGTTTGTGGAGTTTGGTAAAAATATAGGATTTGACCATGTGTATCTCAATTCGATTATTAGTAATGGGGATGAAATTACTACTTTTTGAACGATAAAGGGTGCACTGCTGGCATTTCTGTGTTAAAGCTTTACTCATCATTTTATACTCATCACTATTGACAACGGAACCTGGGAAATTAATTGCAGTTCAGATAAAGAAGCACCCGCCTCATTAAATTGCCACAGGTCTTGGTTCTGTATAATGCAAATTATTTATTGGACTGGACACAACAGTCTGATAACAAGACACAACGCATGCTGCATATTTAGCAGGCCAACAATTGACCAACATTGTCTTCCCCGGACTGAATATCCTTGTCATTTTTTTCTTTTTTTTGTGTGGCTTTAACATGTCATCTTCAGCACTAATGACATGTCATATCATGTCATAATATATGACATAAGCGTGACATATCTAGGGGTTAGGGTGTTGGACTCCCTTCTGTTTGTGAGGCTCAGGCAGAAGATAATGATGAGGACTTCCCTTAAAGGTCTTCATGTGGTTTGTGGTAGGTGGTGGCAGAATCGCCCTGTATAAATCATCGGGGCTCATAGGAAAAAAATATACATATATTTTAATAGTTTGCATCTTGTTCATTCTCATCTTATGTACTTTCGAAGTTCCTGGTTTACAATTACATTTTTTATATATTATATTTCATATTTGAATGGGTTTTGGCCATAGACCTATTTGAAGGTCGTTCATTCAGTCCTGCCCTCAATGTGACAAATATGCTGCTGTTGGCAAAAACTCACATAATTACAATATTTGGAGAAGGCTAATTTACAACCTCAAAACGACCAATGGGTAACTTAATGTATAGTGCATTCATATTCTTTAGCCTATGATACAACAGGTTTTAAGTCTCTGGTCACCCAAATCGTTGCTTCAAAATGATTTGGAGTTGGCATCCAGTGTCCATAGGTGATAAAACATGTTTACCAGTCAATATTTAGATATTGTATCCGTAACTGGATGTTATTAAGGCAGGCAATCTACAATTAGGAGTGACCTCGCACCTAATTGACCAATGGCGTTAATCATAAGCCTGACCAATCACAAACATTATTCTTCCCCCCAGGTCCCACACCATTTACACAGCTGGCTTAATAGACCATTTTCACAGGGGCATCATCTAAGGTTGAACCCAGGTGTCACTCATAGCTGTTTGCTTTCTATGTACCAGGGCACGGGTGGACCATGGATTGTGTGCCCTGGTACATAAAATGAGCAGACCCATACATTTACATTTACGTTTACATCTATCAGATGCTTTTATCCACAGCGACTTCATAGACGGTTCATACACACATTCACACACTGACAGCAGCAGTCAACCGGGCAAGGCGATAGCCAGCTCGTCGGGAGCTGTTAGGGTTAGGTGTCTTGCTCAGAGACACCTCAACACTCAGCTAGGAGTGAGTGTCGCACCTGTTCAATGTCTCCTTCATGGTTGTTCCGACACATTCAAAACCACTTTGTCGCTGCAGCTAATAGGAGATCCGCTTCGTCCGTGTGCTTGTTAAAAATGATGATATGAAATGAAATTATATCAAAAAATACTGTCAGGAATAATATAGAATGCTGACTGAAACCACCATGACAGTTGATTGCACAGCAGTCGAGCCTGGTAGATGTCCATCAAACTGCTCTTACGATATTACTACCATGCCCATTCCCTGGGAAAAACTCCAATGAGAAAATATAGTCATCATTATATAAAAAAATATTTTTTTGCAAATTTTGATGGATGACTTATAACAACATCGACCTTGAATTGATGTACAAATATCCCCCTTTTGAATTGAGTGACGAGGGACTTCAGGTGAAATGTCTGTACGAGGCTTTCACAAAAACCAGGGTTTACAAAGACGAGGCAGCAGTACAGCAAACCACTATTTTCATCTCCACCGAGTGCGACAATTTTTCATTCCTGTTTCCCAAAGCGTAATACAAATCAATTTGTAGTTAGACCAGTGTTTCCCCATTATACAGAGAAACCTCTGGGTCAGACTGCGGCTCTACTGTTGTGCAGAAGATCAGCACTGTGTGATGTGGAGGAAAGCACTGGGAGACGTCCAAGGAACCGGTTCAGGGTCATGTGGCTGATGGAAACTCATTTAGGAGGGTGTTTTAAATAAATGGCGAGCGACGTTCAGAGCGAACGCTTAGTGGTGCTTGTGGTTTAAGAGATGCTGAGTAATACTAAGTAGGGGTGAATGGTGTTGGATTGGTGCACCGCAGGGGGGCAGTCTCAACGAATAGACAAATTTGATGCCCACCATCCCACTCAGTCACACTGAGAACAGCCCCGGCGAGAGATAAAAATACAGATTGCTACAAAAGGCAGAGACTGTATATTTTCTGCTGCAAGTTAAACATAGTCGCCGTTTAAAAAGATATTTTGGGGGCTAAAAGTGTGTCTGCGGAGGTGGGGACATTCACCCTCTGCAGGCTAATTGAAAATTCAGCTTCAGACATACTAGAAGCAGTAGACAAGTAGTTGTCTGACAGAGATGGTGATGAGAGATGCTGTTATAATCAGTGAATAAAGTAGTATAAGAGGAACATCAATTTAACACGATGGTTCAAATGTAGGACTCTGTTTAGTAGCTACCTTAATTTAAAGGGGGATAGAGTTTTTTTGATTTTGGCTTGTAATTCCTTCAAATAAATTTGAGCTATGAGACTGCACTCCAATAAGAAAATAAGGATGATCTTTAGGACTGGCCCCTCATAGTCGACTAGCCGACCTATTAGTCACAGGGCGTTTTGACGACTATGGTTTGTGGAGGTTGAATAGTCGTATTTTCCTGGTATGATAAAGGATCAGGCCCAGGGTTTCATTGTTGTTGAATTAATATAGGTTCATTCACAAACGTCACCTGGCTTGCCTGGGTAGGTGGAGTTCCCAGACGTTAGACAAGTCAGCCGCATTACAAAGTACCCCGCCCAAAACAGTAGTTTAACTAAAACACATTTCAACAGGATACGTCTCATCGTCCAATATGTCCAAAAGGCTCTCCGGCAGTAAAAACCCGAAAGACAACAACCTATTTATGGTCCTATTTACACAAAAGGTTGGTTTTAGACAAAACCAGTACTTGGTTTTGAAATCTCAAAAGGAAATATATATGTTTTCCCGAACTAAACAGAATACAAAAGGTTGCACAAAAGACTAAGTCATGTTGCCAACAATCTTGTCTTGTGGTGTTTGCAGCGTCAACACAAGACTGACGTAGCTCATTGCTACGTCATGGCCTACTTTGTCCCTGATAATATAGGTTTTAAGATGGCATGTGCTTCATGATGTATTCATTAAAGAGGTAACACATGCATTTAGTTCAAAAGGAAAAGGAATGACCAAATTGACTGTACTAAATCACACAATTACCATAATTCATCAGAGATGAAGGAAACATGTTAAATCAAAATACTGGCTCAATGCTACAGCTATGCCTTTCCTTAAAAATGTCTGTTCCTGGTGGGAGTGCTTGTTTTTGTTTTGGCCTGTGTTTTATGATTCACCAGTTCTGTAAGTATTCTCCCAGTAAACCCGGGATGCCAGATATAAAACAAATTGGCACACAAACACAGCGTGCCGCAGTCACATAAACAAGAAAACGAACTGGATCTACTGAGATTGGCTTAGATTCCCAATTTAAAAAAGCCGCTTTTGATGACCAGAACCGTGCTCAAAGACAGGTAAATCTTCGAGGTGCCTTTGAAAGAAGGATACAACTTAGAGCCCTAAAGGACTTCAAGACGGTTTCCATATGAGCTGGTTCGTAAAATGTGCAACGTAATGTATACATTAGCCTATAGACTTACCGTGTAAGACTAGTCGTTGTTTGTCATTGTCAAAATAGAATAATTGCGCTCGGCTCAAAATATAATTTTGTGATGGCTGGTCTCGTGTTTGTTCAGTGTCCCCAACCTGGCAACCCATGTGAGCTTCCATTCTGGGAGGAGGGGGTTTGTAGCGACAACTCTACTTTTATTGTGAATTTGAATTCAATTTCCATTTTAAACGTGTGAATGTTACATATTTTACCTTTAAGTTGCTTATAGCAAATCCTCTGCCTGCACTCTGCAGTCAACATTGGTGCGCTAATTATCAAGATACAATAGCTAAACTGTAATGTATTCTGTAGGCCTGTATAGCCTGAGGTGTGTGGCCTTTCTCCATCTTCATAGCAAGCTAACAACTTTGTAAGAAAACAAACACCAGTAATTGTGAAGGGTTATGCGCTTGAAAGAAAACTGTATTGTTGTAAAGGAGTAATTTATCTAAATATTGATTGAGTTTGGCTAATGTTATTCCCTTAACCGAAATATATCGTTGCGATTGTACAGTCTAAGTAACAAAATTATAATGGTCCAATTGTAAATTAATCTAAGACTAATTTGATTTTAACTTTTATCTTTGGAACTAAAAAACTATCCTCCTCGGAGTATGCACAAAAAAACCACAACACCATTTGTAGTTGTGTGTATGGTTGTGTTATCAAGTAGCTATGGTTCAATAAGAAATATAGGCCTACATGAGATCAATCATATTGATTGCATTTGAATCTAATCAAAAGGTAGATTGCAAGACAATTCAGATGATATATCAACAACAGTAAATAAAAATTTAATTGATGATGCAAATAAATTAAAGGTTGATCATGCATAGACCTATACGCTTAAGATGAAGTGTAGAGTTGATCTCTAACGAGTGGCGACAAAACAGCAGGCTGTGTCAGAAGCAGTCTTCTCTCTCAGCCAAAGTCACCTGTTGCTATCACCTGTTACTCTCGCCCTCTCTCTCCCTCATCCTACACACTCTGTTCCCATAGCCCTTCAGAGATCTATCCTGATTGGCCGTGGTCTGTCTGGAGTGGGACACCACACTTTTACATCTCCCTGAAACCGAAACATATGATATGACACACACACACGCAGCGACACAGAGCTTGTCAATGGCCTCTTAGCATCAGAAGCGAGGTCAGGTGGTGAACACTGTCAGCCACCGAACACAGACACCGAGTAAACGACTTGGTCCTGAACACATCTCCAAAGTACAACCACTAACGGGAGACCACTAACCTCTCATCCAAGTGTGTGCACCCATCTATTTGGTTAACTTTCCCTCAAAACTAGACATGAGCGAATGCGGTATCAAATACTCACGTGAGTGTTAGTATTTCATATCGATGTATAGTATTCGCTCATGTCTAATTTGGGGGGGGGGGATTTTGTAAAATATCAAACAAAATATAAGTCCTATAGCTACGTGAATGCGCACCTTCACAACCACCATCCTCACTTCCACCACCGTAGCTATTCATGTCCGACAGCTCAGCACTACTGTCACTTTACCACCACTTTGAACTCGGCGACGTGCTACTTTACCTCCCCTAGTCATATCACCACGTCGTTTCGGGTGAATCCGTATCTCAAAGTGGATTCGAAGCGGCGTAAAGTACTAGGCTATATGCATAAATTATAGAAGCTCGTCTCCCGTAAATTGAGTTGTAGTTTCGCCTGTTAAAGGGCTTAGGAGGACATCGCCTTTTCCATACGCGACGACCTCCCTTTACTTCCTAATTACAATATTCGTCAGTGTACAACAGAGTATTTCCGTGGAACAGGCTCTCGCCTACCTCGTAAAGGTCTCCCGAAGCCATTCTGGGGTGCGGGCACTTGCGGCGCGGCGTTCCTGCCCGCCTTCTTGGTTTTTTGGTAGGACCGTACGCTCGGCGTTTCGGTGGAAGCCCCGGTAGACGGGAATTAGCGAGCCGCCTTGTTATTCTGAGAAAGCTGCAGTAGCAGATCAGCAGACAGTGTCAATCGAGCACGGCGCTCTGCGATGGATCGCTCCACACTTAAAACAAACAACCTTCTGGGCGGTGCTGTTTACCCAATGCGAGGGAGGACTGAAATTAGTCCAGCTATGAATAAAGCCCGATGGTCACTCCGCTCCGTCCTGTGTTTGCAGTCCAACAGCAGAGGAGGAGACGATGGACTGGGCCTACTGGTTTCTGCTTGGGGACACTCCTGGAGTTGGTCTTATTCACGCTCGTCTGTCAAATTCCTTGTTTGGAAGACCTCAAAGTCTGAGTTATGTTTTGATAAAATGTATGATTGATGAATAATAATAAACAGTAAGAACTAAATGTTATAAAGGATAATTGCTTCTTATGTCCCCTAATCAATTATCTATTTTCTCTATCCCTTCTCTTCACCTTTAGTAGTTCTGAATGTTATATGAGATGTAGGCCTACATATTTTAGATGTTTTTTTATTGTATTGGTGAGAAAGGTATTTGCAATGCAATACGTTCATATTTTTTACTCTGGGTTCCATGTGTTTATGCAATAGTGTCAATATTCATTTTCGCTTTCAGTATTAGATCATTTCATGCCTATAAAGGCCTGACTGGTTATATACACTATAGGCTTGAAAGTAACAATACATAAGGGACGTGTGTATGAAAAACCCGAGCACAGGTGAGCACAATTCACATCTAAAATCCATTTAGGCAATTACAAAATCAATGCTGTAATTCATGCTTTGGCTCACAGAATAATGAAGACTCATTTCAATGATTTATATCATTATAGTTTGGAAATGAGTAGTACATTGAAAATCACATGTTTGTACATTCTCATAATGTATGTGTTGTAGATCAAAGTTTAGCAAATCTTAAACACATTGCTGTGAACTCATCCACATATTGCCCGCTGATGTTTTCATGGATTGCCTGTTCAATCTCAAACATTCAAATCTGATCTTTAACTCTGACAGGAAAGTGTCAGAGTAGAAAATCCCATCACATTTGAAAGAACCAACCTTCTCTTTCAGTGGTATGAATGCCATTTCCATTGTAAAGATGTATCTATTCAACCACTAACAATAATACACCAGAGCTGGTCAGTTGTAATGGCGATGAGTATAAGCACAAGGCTACTAGGTATCATAGTGAATAGTAGATATGTACTTGTTATCCAAGTGAATAGATATCCCAGGCTTGCTTTGATGTCCAATTTCACACATTTGTTCCTAGCAGAAACCATAGAAGCTGAGACAAAATGGCTTCAAGACATGACAACAATGCCATCCAAAGCCCTCACACAGAGCGAGAGCTCGTTCTCTCAGCTCTGTCTTCCTCCTCTTAAACCTGACGCTGCTACCATATGATATCATAGCCATGAGTATTTTGTTTGCACTTGTAGTATAGTTCTCTGCCGACTGCTGGGATTACTTTGGTTCCACTTCCTTCTGTGTCATTACATAGTGCCTTGGTTTTTCATTGAAATGGGGAATTGCATCGTTAAGCCTTATTTTAGTATACACAGAAAATATGTTGCCCAAGCACCAACCCTCCTGATGCATCTAAATCAAGGTGGTATTTGGATGTGATTGGTCCCTCTATTTCCCCTGCACCTAAAGAAGAGATATTCTAAGTTACTGAAGGAACCGCACAGACAGCCGCACAGAGGGGCAGGCAGTCAGCCCAGACCCTCACATCCATCAGACAGTCAGGGCACACATTGCAATGACCTTCTCATGTGAAATTTGCATAATTCAACATGCATCATCTCACTTTTCTCATCCTAGCAACAGCCTCTTTATCGGGCTAAAGATCTCTCATCTCCCCCACACTCCACATGTTTCAAGGGCTCATTTACACACTTCAAACTCCCTCAAAAGTATGGCATCCTAGACATTATAAACTAGGTTCCTATGGCTTCTCCTTTAAATGTCCAAACCTGCTTACACAAAGTATAACCATTCATTTGGCCTAAAGCTCTAATCCGATACTTTCATCCTGACCTCTGTTATTACCAGGAAGCCCACTGAGCAAGTGTTCTCCAAACAAACATTTGCATAAAACCTCAGGTACAGCACAATCCCTGACAATCAGAAAGAGGGATATTAAGTACCTGTGTTTCACCAGAGCTAGTGGTCTCTTTTCAGTTCATTCTTCAAAGGTAAAGGACTCACCATCACCAGTCTAAAATTGCACGAACCTAATAGCAAACCTTATATACTATTGCTTTTTTGGAAAGATTTAGAAATAACCCTGTAATACCTTGCATTGAAAAAGGAACACAAAGTAAATAAATATATCTACCTGGAATGAAACACTGATCTTGGGGTTTGGGATGAGGATGTGTCTTGATCTTTGTCGGTTTGACTCCTGGAAGTGCAAGTACTACCATAACACCCTAGCACCCTAGCAGTGTGTTGGGATGTTATGGCCGTCCTCTTGGACTTGGGTAGGAGCCAGGGGTCACTACCTCACTGCTTCAATGCTCATATTTTCTCCAGCTCTTGTTGAAATATGCTTTAAACATGCTTGCCTTTCTCCTCTTTTAGCAATTCAAATCAATGCCAAATATAGGCATATTTGTACATTTCAAATAAGTTGTGTTATTACACAGGTATGTGTATAGCATGTATTCCATCTCCATGTTCCAGTACAGAGTTGAGATAGGTGAATGATTTCTGTGCAGCTATAAAGATATCTTGAAACAACCAGGAACACCATGTTGACTGATTTTCTCAACATTGTTCAAAGGGATAGAATGTCAACAACACACTTACAAAACCCACATGGAATTTGTAAGGGAAAAGCCCACAATTCACTTGAATAAAACATAGGCCTCTATTAAATTAAGCATCTGTAGTGTTGAAAAAACATTCAAAGGCCTCATTCATTTCTGCTGACGTAACCCTGATTAATTCATAACTGTGGATGTGTTTGTGGACTGTGCCAAATCTTTTCTTGAATACACAAATATTGTGTATATAATCACCATATCAGACCGTTTCGTAGAGGAAAATACCACTTCTCTGTTGGTTGGTGAGAGATAGCTTTCATTGCGTAATATATGCTCAATGCATTAATCCTACAAATAATGTTAAGAATATAATTATACGTTTTTTGGGTAGAAAAACAAATGGGCTAGCAGAAAATAATCTGATAAACATATCTAACACTTTATAGTTATAACAGTTTTGAGTTAGTATTTCAATAATATGCCCATGACAATCATGTCGGTTTGTCTTACTGGAATGTAAATCTGATAACTAAAAGGCTTTGTTTGTCTTCTTCATCAAAGTGTGTGACTGTGCCTACGCAGAATGTGTCATCCAACAAAAAGGTACAGAAAATACCTTAATTTCATAATCATTATTTATAGAAGTATTGGCAATGCTCTTGTTATCCACATCAGCTGATTGTCATGCAGCAACATGCCAAGGAAATGGGAAAACGAGTTTCATTTGGGGGAATTAAAGGT
This sequence comes from Gadus chalcogrammus, assembly GCF_026213295.1. Lineage (NCBI taxonomy): Eukaryota > Metazoa > Chordata > Actinopteri > Gadiformes > Gadidae > Gadus > Gadus chalcogrammus. Next base: position 21,835,532 of record NC_079425.1, on the reverse strand, counting down.
CTTGGTTAGGATCTGCTATGGCTGATGAGTTTCTGCAGCCATTCACCAAAAAGGTACACATTTAGAGCTATACAAGTATAATATAATCCAGGCTTCCCGCATGCAGACACCTGGGAACCCAACACATGTATATGCAATTGTTAAACTATGTCTTTCGATTTTCTTGCCATTTAATGGATTAGGATCCAACAGACAGTCCTATAAATCGTATTATCTCTGCAAGCTGCTACGTGCAGTGCTCCCTGTGCATCAACTTCAGCGCACATACATGCCAGGAGATGACATCAAAATGAAACTAAACGGAAGACACCAGATCACATACGTCAGCGGTTCAGGCCTCTAATCACCTCCCCTTTAAGCCCTGCCTGCAACGTGGAGCCACGACGCTGTCATTGAATGGCAGATCATCTCCGGGGACAATAGATGTAGCCTATAGAGCACAATGTAAGGACTGACACCTGTGACTGATCAAATGACCACCACCGTAACATCCAGGCTTAGTTTGAACTCTGAGAGGATAGCAAATAGATTGTAAAGTGATTAGTAAATAAAGAAATTAAAAATATCTGGATAACGACATTAAAAAATCCTTCAAGTACACAAAACAATTCTACAAGTACGGAACACGAAAGCTGCGCGTGGATCGGAATGCATTTGCGCACGGATCGGATTGCATTTGCGTACGGAACAGCAAGGCGGAAAATTAGTGCCAAAAGTCACGTGACAAATAAATGTCCTGTTATTCACACTATACAACAGCAGGTGGCGGTGTTGAGTCAGTTTAAGGCCGCCAGGACGATCTTTTTTCTCCCCAAAATCTTTATTTGATGCCAAAACAGAGTGGCGACGCGACTTTCCGTCTCGTAAACGGTCGTTGCCATTTGAAACGGTCGATGCCATTTCCGAACATTTCCGATTGCGTCCGCTCTCCGATCTTGAATTGATTAGCCGCGTTGCCCAATCAGCGTTGAGCTTGACCCGACGTCACTGGAAGAGAGTAGTGAGCTTGGACAGAAGCATACGGCCGACATCTTTCTTTATTCTGTGTGGAAATAGTAACATAGTTACGCCATTAAATGCTTTTATGGAAACATTTTTAACGAGAAATGTGCATTTTACTTTCATAATGTTCGCTCGGTGAATGTGAAGGATGTTTGGTTTGATAGTTATGACGAAGAGGGAACGCTCCGTTCACTTACATGGACAGAGTCTCTGGTTGCTAAGCAACCTCAACGTCTTGGCGGACTATATATCTGCTGATCAACACTACGAATGCTGGAAACACACCAGACACACCATGTGAAGTTATTTAACCCGATTATTGTTATTTATATCCGAGCATATCAGTCTTTATCATGGGTGTCTTTACGGGGACAGTTGCTGTTGGCATCTTACATTCAAAGGCCAACTGTGAATAATGTACTTAAGGTAATCATCCTTAAATTGTATTGATGAATAGCTGACAGATGTAAGTTTATTTTATTCAAATATCATCCCTTAAATTCAAATTGTTGCTAAGCAAAAGAGCCATTATAGCAAAAAGTGTTGCAACTGTCCCAGGTCTCCTCTATTCAATCAATCATTATGTATGACTGGCATAGATAGTTTCATAATTACTCACGGCAACTGAGCGGAAAAAAACATTCCACCCTGTGCTGTTTTTAACTGACTCCAAGAGCGTACGCAATCGGACATGGTCGGAAATGGCATCGACCGTTTCACGAAGCATTCGGAATTCAAGATCGGAGAGCGGACGCAATCGGAAATGTTCGGAAATGGCATCGACCGTTTCAAATGGCAACGACCGTTTACGAGACGGAAAGTCGCAGTGGCGACACTTCCATTGGACTCACCTGTTGGCCGCTCATTTTGTTCAATTTAATCTCCCAAACTAGCTTTTCTCCGTGTCGTACGATTCCGTGACAAAGGGGCGGCAAGTCGCATAGTATGGAGTTGAATCCACACACGTTTGGCCGGCATCAAATAAAGATTTTGGGGAGAAAAAATAAAAACATTTATTTGTCACGTGACTTTTGGCACTAATTTTCCGCCTTGCTGTTCCGTACGCAAATGCAATCCGATCCGTGCGCAAATGCATTCCGATCAGCGCGCAGCTTTCGTGTTGTTCCGTACTTGTAGAATTGTTTTGTGTACTTGAAGGATTTTTTTTTGTACTTTGTGTAAAACATACTGTATTTGTTTCTGAAGCAAAATGCTTTAGTTTGTGAATGATGTTTTGTATTTGCAAACCACACTGAGCGTGTGTGTGAATCATTTTGCGTGAGTAAAACACGTTTTGTGTGCGTGTGAATCGTTATGCGTGAGCAAAACACGTTTTGCGTGTGTGCGGGGTTTTGGCATGAATCTAACTCCATATATTGGTAGGCTCCATACGTGCGTCATGCAAAACTCTGGCTACATTTGCATAGCACTACATGCGTGCAAAACGGCTTTATCAGTGACTTCAGGCTTTGTAGGCTACTGCCTATATCTTCGACGGGCTGACGATATTGGAGGGGATTGAATGCAAAAACAAATTCATGCAAACTCCATGCTCACAAGAGGCGAGGCAGGGGAGTGCTTGCAGAAATCAAGCAGTGTGTTCAGTGACAGTTGTGTTAATTTCACGACAACACTTTATGACCATAACACATTGTGCCGCCAAACAAGATTGATGGGTAACATCTAAGACAAATTCTAAATCTCTCACTGTTCCTAACTAAATACCAACAATTAACCATTGAATAGCTGTGTTGATTGCTCTATTTTATTTAACTGTTTCTTTGGATTATTTTGTAAGATTACTGACATATTTTACCAATTATTTGGGGGATGAATACCAACGATAGGATATTTTAACTTTGAACGAACTTTGTATAGTTTTCATAGTTCGTATATTCTATTGTGATTATTACAATACAAGAACATAAGGTTAATGGAAAGAGATGTACTTTCACTTTGATTAGGTCTACTTGCACACTTACATATGTTGCCACTAGATGGCAGTATTGTATTATACTTATGCTACTAGTTCATTTTGTAAAGAGGAGCTGACTGCAGGTCTGAAGTCCATCGTCAGTGTAATGCGCTATGGTATCCATTATGTTCTGGTTCTAGACAACTTGAAGTAGAGTATGTTGATTCAATTTATGATGCACCTGAACAGATCAATTTATAATGATATAGTCCCCAAACTAAAACGTATATTAATTACCAATTAGTGTGCAGAGAGCAAAGATCTGCCATCCAACTCACCCTTTCAGACCTCCTTTTCAGACTAGAACCACTAAGTATTAATTATTCAGCTGCAATTAGCATGATGTCAATAGTAATTGACACTCATGCAGTGTGCCTCTGACATTGAAATGGCCTATTGTGAGATTACACCTCAATCATCTTAATATTCCCCCGTAAAAAACAAGTTTATGTGCCCAAGATAATCTGTATTCATTTGGTAAACACTTTTATTTCGACTTTTTATTTTTTTCTAATGCTCTACCTTGAAGTATTTGAATTCAGTAAAAAACTGTCCGTGGTTTGTAAACGGGTGTCAAATATTTTTTATTAAGTTAAATCACGTACAGTAGCAGTATAGAAGTAATGCAATTTCCCAATGCAAACATATCTTTATTCCACAGTGAAGGTAGTTTTAAAATATTTATTTCCACAACATCACCCTCCTACACATGCACCCCTCCGGTCCCAGTCAAGACTGAGCGTTCAGAATGTATTTATACAGAATAAAATAACATCCAAGACTCAGCCAAGTTCTTGGTCACTAATAGTTATCGCTCCCTTATAGCTGAAAGGTTGAAATGCAATGTGGATATGTCCGACTATACATACAGTCAGGTACAGTTTGTATCCCACTGCATGGAAGTTTGGCTCTCTCTAAAAAAGCGAATAATTGGATATAAATTCTGCATTAGCAGGTGCCATGTATTTCGCCGGCTCAGCCAAAAGTTTGGGCCTAGTTTGGGTCTGATGCTGAAGCCACAATCAGCGGTGCTGAGCTCAGTATTGATGGCAGGGATAAAGGCGTGTAATAATGTCATAAAGTCAAGGAAGACGAGGGGTTGTAAGTGGTGATTGGCCAGAATAGCGGAACCAGCAATCAGAGAGAGTCGAGTGAAGGACGACGGAGGGCCAGGCGACATCGTGTGCGGAGAGAGGCTCCAGGAATAAAACCCAGGGCAGTTGGAGGGCTGAACGAGGGTCCGAACAGGGCCGGGGGGGGGGGGGGGGGGGGGGGGGCAGTAGAGGTGACCCCCTCTCTCTCCTAGGAGGACGTGGTCTGCAGTGCTGCGGGCTGATTGCAACCTATAGGTCTCTATTTGACATGACAACGCCAACTACTCAGCTGGGGCAGGGTGTGTGTTACAGGAGCCGGGAACGTGGCGTGGGCGTTTAGGGCCCTCCTGGGGTGTATGGGGGCCCTCTAAAAAATAATAACCTTTGAAGATGGAGGGATAATACGCCTGGTATGAGTACAGGGCTTTTCTCTTGGTATCACTTGAACTCTTTGTGGACTCATTCCATGGTCGCTCCATTAGCCGGACTGTCCGTCTTGTGGTTTAGTGTGGTGGATCCTCTCCCAGCGTGATGCAATAGAGAGGAAGGAACGGCTTTAGAAACGGATAACTTTGTATTTCCTTCCGTCCAGCAGTAGTTTTGTTGTTGGTATGTGTTCCTGCCTCTGGTGGATCTGTGGGTGTATTTATGGAACCGCATGCACAGACTTATACTCAAACCCAGGGACCCCAGACTGTGTCATGAAGAAGAAAAAGGCAGATTACTCAAATGTCACGGGTTTGCTGTGTTGTTACTATGTTGTTCTGCAGGTGAGCACCCAGCCTGCTGCCGTCCAACCTGTTTAGAATCTTGATAAAAAGCTTGGGATTTGTGTTTAAGATGAGATCTTGTTTTTCCTCTGCTCTCTTCACCTGTGTCAGCATGTCGAGAGGGAGAGAGAGAGAGAGAGAGAGAGAGAGAGAGAGAGAGAGAGAGAGAGAGAGAGAGAGAGAGAGAGAGGGAGAGGGGGAGAGGGAGAGAGAGAGAGAGAGAGAGAGAGAGAGAGAGAGAGAGAGAGAGACTATTGTGTAAAGCAAATCCCCCAGTGCTCTATCACTAGTGACTTGTGTTCTTGTATTATGGACAGAGCTTGCAGACACAATCCAACAAAAAAAACAACACATTTTATCAATGTGTACTTTTAGGGTTGTTTCATTGGTACAGTTCAGATATCTGTTTGATAAAGTGTGTATTAATCAACCAAACACCACAATTTCTGTTATTGAAATTTCAGTAAGAACTAATTCAAAGATGTGTGGAACATATATTTATTGGAAAGACATCTGCCAGAGACTAAGGCACAAGCCACTTCTACATCAACAATTATTTTGTTCTCATAAATCTTATGAAATGTGTCAGATACTGCAGATATATTGGCCAACTTTTAACCACATAATAAAACTTTCTTTCAATTCAATCTGAACGGATTCGGTGTTATAAAACAAGGCAGCTATTAGACGTCTCCTACTTATGAGTGCGTTCAATTAGATCCCAATTTAATCTCTAAAAGCCATCCTTCAAGTGTAAATCATCTCCACTCCCCTTTGCTCTGGCCTTTTTTCCCCTCCTCTCTCTCTTTCTCAGAATTGGGGCAAACACCGCTGAAAGCTTTTTCCGCTCCAGGTCTGGAAAGCTGCCAGTCATGCAGGGCTTTACTTATGTCTCTTCCTCCATATTTCACTTCAGTTTCAACTCTTTCCATCTGATAGCTTTATCACTGCCGAGGGGTCAGGTGCTGACACTAGCATAAGGGCCGCTTAAATCGCTCTAAACAACATTTATCACAGTCGCTGTAAAGCAGACTTTATGGCACGCACAATACCTTGGCCTTGTGCTTGAGAGTGCTCTTCCGTCATAGGGCTGCTTGCCTTAAAGAGCTGCTCTTTTTGATGATGTGCACAAGACTCGGCTGCGTTCCGATGCTCTGATTTGGGCTTGATCGGTCTTTATGAGCATTTTCTGAAAGGGAAGCATTGGCGGGTCTATCATTCATCAGCAATCACAGATGCTTTGCTCATCCTCTTGTTTTTCATGTATGATGCAGAGTGCCCCCCAGAAAAATGAAAAATATTTCTTTAACATAAGAACAATTGTGCTGCGATGAACAGTGGTTTTCAGGTTCAGGTTTATTGTGATATTCCAAGAGGGTGTGGCATGTGTTTGTGTGTGTGTGTGTGTGTGTGTGTGTGTGTGTGTGTGTGTGTGTGTGTGTGTGTGTGTGTGTGTGTGTGTGTGTGTGTGTGTGTTGTGTGTGTGTGTGTGTGTGTGTGTGTGTGTGTGTGTGTGTGTGTGTGTGTGTGTGTGTGTGTGTGTTTTTGTGTTAGCATGTGTGAGTGTGTGTGTTTGGAGAGAGAGTTTTAAGGTTCAGGTTAATTGTGTGATAATACAAGAGGGTGTGTCTGTGCACGTGCGTGTGCATGTGTGTGCGTGTGTGTACGTGCGTGTTGCGAGACAGGGAGTCGGAAGAAAGAGGTTTAGAGGACCATAATTGACTTTGATTATTGGCCTAATATTATGGTACGGTGACGGGTTGTTAAGATTTAGGGCTCCGGGGGACCAGAAACAAATGGAATGCAGAAACTTGAGGAGAGAGGATGCTGTTACGGCCATTAAATCACAGCGCTGCTGCGGGCTGCCTGGCAACCACTTGATTAATAACGGGGATACTAATAGATTACAGCACATTGTTAGTTTTCTCCTGGAAAAAACCCAAAAACAACAATTACAAAAAAAGGAATTTTGAGTAGTGACTCATTGTTCAACCCTGACTATGTCTGTTCTGGTTCTCAGGATTTTTTTTAAAGTATAAGTCAGCATCTCTTTATATGATCAACTCATGTTGAGGGCGCCGAGATGTTGTTCTCTATGTTTGTTTTACTTCTATGTATCATTTATTTATCATTATAAATTGTATTTATTAAAATCCTTTAGCATGGACACAATAAGCTGTCAAATGTACATCATTGTCAATGTATCATTTCATGGTATTGCATACGTGCTAATAAATAGATTTAAACAATCTGAAATCGGTGGCCATCTTGCTGCTCCCACCTTAAATATTTCTTCTTTAGTGTAATATAGTTAGTACATGTCTTGAGAGAAGCAAGTGTCCAGGACGGGCATGTTTGCATATGTCCTCTAGGTGGTGGTGTTACACCTCACACCACTGTGGATCGTATTGTCTTTCGAATACAGGACGGAGGGAGCGATTTAAGAGATTAAAGGGCACCTCCTCTCTATAAACTTAAGTCAGTCAAGATGTATTTTATTCCATCTAAGGTGGCATGAACAATTAATCGGTTGAGGTCAATAAATAATTGGCCATGCATGACGGAAATTATAGTACGTTTTATTAAACCTACAATCCATAATGTATGTGGAACGGCATGATTATGTAGAGCATTATAGCGACTCAAGTTGGTATGATAACAATCGCTTTTTATCTCATGGATAAATATTGCTACGTATCTTACTTACCATCCGCAACACTAAAGTAGAAAGATCATTGTTCACCTCGAAGCACACCTCTGATGTTTTTCATGGTGAATCAATTAGGTAATTGTATTGCTAGCTATCAACATCCGTTGTTGAATCAATACGGTAAATTAATTAGGCCATTTAAGATCATTAAACATAATTTTGGTAAAGGATAAACAAATCGTGTGTGTGTGTGTATGTATGTGTGTGTGTGTGTGTGTGTGTGTTTGTGTGTGTGTGTGTGTGTGTGTGTGTGTGTTTGTGTGTGTTTGTGCGTGTGTGTGTGTGTATGTGTGTGTGTGTGTGTGTGTGCAGCTCAGTTTCCATCATCTTTTTTGACTGTCTACAATGGAGTTATGTGCGTTAGGAAGTCCTGTAGACACTGAGAGCAAATCTTCAGAAGAGGAAGTAAACGGGTTTGGAGGAGCCAGAAAAAGAGAACAATCAATGGCCAGGAAAAGACAAATTAATGTCCTGGCCCATCACTTAATTGCTTTAAAAGCCTATTGAAAAACCAGCGCAAGTCAATGTGCATCCAATGAGTTAACACTCCAAGATATGCCATACAATTTAATTATTAGCACAAGATTCATTCAGGGAGTGGTCACTCATTCAATAATACCATTTATGGGCCAATGTATTATTTGAAGCTAAGGAATCCTCCTTTTGGTCAGTAATCACTGAAGTGTACAAATGTAATTTAGATACTTGATTGAGAAAGGGATTTTGCTAATTAAGAGTTTCTGTAGAGTGCATAATCATTTTGGCTGGCAATTCATCAGGAACAATGAGATGATTAGCCCTTGTGGCACTCTGAAGTGTAGCTTATCTGCTGCAGAGAGAGAGAGAGAGAGAGAGAGAGAGAGAGAGAGAGAGAGAGAGAGAGAGAGAGAGAGAGAGAGAGAGAGAGAGAGAGAGAGAGAGAGAGAGATACTTCATGCCTAGAAAAATCATAAAACGAATACAGTGACTAATCAGGGTTATTTTTGGAGTGTTTTTTTTACACACACATTATGAAATGAAATTATGACAGCGAGAATTCAAACATTACATACACATTAATTGAATTAGCAACAGGTTTCAAATCAAGACAATTTTCTTCTAACTCTAATCATGAACTATAGTAGGTCTGGTCAAAGGTGATGCCCTTTTTAGAGTAGCCTAATAATACTGAAGCTCATTGGAACCACAACCTCCCCTCTCTAATCCTACAAATTCACCAAACATGCATTTCTGATCTTTGGAGATTCTGTTATGGTGACGTTAATATGGAAACCAAAACATTTTTTGAAAAGGCGTCCAAAGGGCGGCCGATATGATCTTCCTCAAACCAGCCTGAGGTCAGATCCCTCTCCATCTTACCTTTCATACGCAAATATTGAAAGAATCAACATTGACGTTCAGTCCCCCACAACAATATTACCGGGGTTGTTTTTGATTCATTCAGTTGTGTTTTCATTGTTATTGTAATGTTTTCTAGTTCAAATATACCTAACACGCCGTCTGGTATAAACAAGATTGAGGCTTCCCCTGCTCTCACACTGCGTGGTGGAGAGATCATCTTATTGTAATCTAAAGTAAAAGCAACACACCCGCACAGCTCCTCCACGGGAGGATATGCTATTTAGATTACTTCCATATGAAATCAACATTGTTATTAACAGCTGTAGCAGCGTGTAAGATGAATTTGCATCGCACTATACTTACAAAACAAGGGCCCTGTCTACACATGAAAAGCCCTTGCTGATATAGTGCTGCAGATTATTTTGTCAAATTCAGGGAACTACAAATTAATCATTAAAAAAACTGTTTTAGTTGAGATCGCTCCATGTCTACTGTATTGCAAAGTAACCAACCATCTATCCATCCATCTATACATGCATTGAATCAATCCATCTATTCATCTCACCGTACGTCCAACAAGCCATCAGTCATTCTGTCTGTCCATCTCTCCAACCTCACATCTATCCAAACATCCATCCAAACATCAGCTTCCATCCATCCAGCCAACCTCAGCATCCGATGTTTCAGCAATGCCCTGCTACAGACCATAATATGCATACCATGGGAGATTCGGATGTCGTAGTTGGTGGAGGTGGGCTGGGGGGGCCTGTCCCTACAGACACCAGGTGTAACCCTCCATCTATCTACAATCCATCCTATCCTACCGTACCACAGGGGGAGACCCAAGCAGACTAAAGCCTGAGAAACTGTTATTCAGAAAACGCATACAAATATCTACACGTCCGACACGTTTCATGGTGATAATAATCCATATGTACACCACTCTGCGCTGATCTCAGTCTCGATCAGACGCCCTGATGAGAACGCTAAGCATCTGTTGTTGCGTCCTCCACCCTGAGGGCCAGCCTGGAGCTGGAGGCGAGGCCACCACCAAACCCACCGTAGTGGTAGCAGTCGGTGATGGAGGAGGCAGAGGAGACTAGATTAGGGCAGAGTGTGTTTTGGCACCTGAGCACTGATTCTATTTTATGGCTTTTAACAGAAATCTGATTAACTGAGGCATTTTAGGCAGAGTGACCTGTAGAATGAGTTAGGATTGGGGTGGTGGGGGGGGGGGGGGGGGGATGGAGAGGAGCAGGAAGGGGGGGAGGGAGGGAGAACGGAGAGACACTTTCATTAAATCAGCGATCGATCCCAGCGCTCCTCAGAGACTTGCACACATGAATAAAGGAACAAAATAAAATGAAATAAAGGAGCCATTTCCCACACTTATCTCGGACTCGTTTCCAAGTGCAATGTAGATGCAGCGAGTGGCTGCACAACAGGGAGTTCCTGCCTGCCGCCGCGCTTCGGCCCGTTCCCGTTATGCAGCCATGTTTTATTGGCATGCGCTTGTAAAAAGTGAAAAAGACATCATCTCAATTTCAGGGTAATTGTTGATTATTTTTACACCATAAAGTGTAGCGATTGAGGGACAGCGTGTGCGACCTGGGCGACTTCGGAGAGAGACGCATAATGATGCAGCCCAGTGATCAGAACACTAGCGTTTATGAGTGGAGAATTATGAAACACTTAAGGATTTCCTGCAGAAATAGTCCTGAGGCAATGGCCTGAGGGCCCTCCCCAGTATACAGAGCCATCCCGTCCGCCACAAGCAAGTAATTAGACATGGCTGATGCACCGGTGAATGGCGGTACTCCAACCAATAAACCCAAAGCTTATTGTTACTGCGAACACATGCATCCACACATACACGCACACACACACACACACACACACACACACACACACACACACACACACACACACACACACACACACACACACACACACACACACACACACACACACACACACGCGCGCGTGCGCACACACGCACACGCGCACACACACACAGACACACACACAGACACACACGCACACGCACACGCACACACACACGCACACACACACACACACACACACACACACACACACACACACACACACACACACACACACACACACACACACACACACACACATAGACACACACACATAGGATGCCCAGCTCATTATACCATGCCTGATAAAAACGTCTCGTGCCGTTACAAGGTACATCTATTTTTAAGGCGGCTATTGTTGTTTGCTCTGATTGTTAGAAGCTAGTGATTAGAGGCTGCTTAGCTTGGAGTCCGTCTGCGTTGGAGTGGGACGGACGAACAACGCTTTGGCAGGCTTCATGGTGTGATTCCTCTGCTTCAGCACTTACATTCAGGAGGAGAGCAGGGAGGCGCTGATGATAATGGTGCAGATTAAAGGAAGGGAACACCCGACTCTGGCGCTTAGCGGTGCTTTTAGCAGATTATAATGTCACGTTTTTGTGCGTTCCTCTCTTCATGGGAATTCGCTATTGATTGTAATACATCGGACGTTTCTATCTCGAAGCATCTTACGATTAAGGTCAATGTTAGATAGGCGTCTTGCTCAAGGAGGCCTCCAGTTAGCTCGCAGACATTGGGGTTCGACCCCAAGTACTTTTTGGTCTTGGTGTCAAGCACCCTAGCCACTACACTATCCTGTCCCAGGCCTGATATTCACTCTGCGATTACAGCGCCGTCCAAAACCACAGATGCTAGACAACACCAGGAACACACCGGCAGCAATCATTGCGTGTCCCACGGATTCTGAAAGAAAGAGAGGAAAAGGAGAAGAGACAGAGGAAAAAGGAGAGGGAGAGAGCAAAAAAGGAGAGTTAGCAGGGAGGAAGAGAGAAATTATGTCAGAGACAACTCGGCTCAACAAATGCGCCGTGTGTGTGGTAACTCCATTCCTGTGACTAATGCCACCATAACACAGACAGAGAGCCCCCCCGGAGAGGTGAAGCGTGGCGTAAATAATCCGTCTCCCAGTTTGTCTGAGTGTTGGTGGAATCTGCCACTGGGGAGCAGCCTCCATGATAGAGAGGACCAGCGGGATTCACTCTCTCCCCCGCCTCCTCTTGAGGGATGGAGCGTGGAAATCACCCCCGCCAGAGACATGCAGGGAGCAGAGCCTGGACAGACAGTGGAACGAACGGGGGGGGGGGGGGGGGGGGGGGGGGGGGACATGGGAAACCCCCCGCGGTTAGCGTTTAGTCAATGTGAAAGTATTCCAGGAGTGAATTTGTGAATTTTGATGGTCCATTTGGCCTCCGCCAAAGCCCAGGGACTTTCCCCCAGAGAAGGGAGAGGAGATAATCATGTGTGGTGGCTGGGGTCATTGTAGTGTGGTTTGGGCCACTGCTATGACATTAAGGCGCTCCACAATGGGATTACCCCTTTGCGGAGAGCCACATCCAGAGATCCCCACGATATGAAACTTGGACGCTTTAACAGAATCCAGCGTACAATGAAATTCAAGTACCCAACTCTGTGTATTAATTCGTCCACTCGGCCAGCTGGAGATGTCATTATTCTATGGGGCCCAACCTCAGCCGTAAGGCCCATGCTGGTTCCTTTCTGCATCTGATTTCCTTGCGCTCCAGTGTGTATGTTTGCCGCCTTCTCTCCATGAATGGCGTGGAGAGGGCAGGTGAAGAGGGACATGCAGGCACTGTGGCTCCCAGACTGATAAAGGGCCCAATTTTTTTTTGTATATTTTTAGCTTCATCTGTAATCAAGAGACACAGCACTCTTCTCCTTTCGGCTTAAAGTCGCACTGTTTGAGACTGAGCCCCTCCCTGTCAGTAGGCGGGCGACTTTTAGAATTCCTAGAACTCAACGACTGTGTTGTCTGCTCTACTGCCGCTGCAACTGGGTGGCCTGAGTGGGAGGGGTCTTAGGAGTGTAGGAAGCAAGATTCTTGTAATCAAAGGCAGAGGAAGGGGGCTGCTAGTTCTTCTTTTTGTAAAATCAGGGATGCAAACAGGTGAAGGGTCAAAAAAGTGAGTACATCGCGGCGACTTGCCGATCCCACATGAGACCATGGATGGGGCGCAATGATGAAAAGGGCCAAAGATTTCTACTCCATTCTTTATTGAATTGTAAACATATTAGCAATAGCTAGAGTAACGGATTAATACAACAAACAAAACAACATTTTCATTGTCATTTTGACAGAATTACTTCTTTTTTTTTTGCCACCAGGATCTCGAGTGCCCGACGCCTTTGTTTGGCCGCATGCTTCATTCTTGCCCTCTTTTCGGCTTCGAGTGCAGCCCTTTTACTGTCCTCTGCAGTTTGTTCTTTCTCGTACCCATATTCTTTAGCCCTCTCCATTGCTGAAATCCGGTTATTTTGGCGTCTAGCCGCATCCCTTGCCCCAGCAGACTTGATGTTTTGACACAGCCTTTGATCCAATTTCCCATATTTTGGATCGTCCCTCTTAAAAATTTGAGTGGCGGACATGTTGCCTGATTTTAGTGTGTATTTAACAGTTTGGAATGCATTAAATGTAGGGATAGCCATGTTGCTGCTCTTTGGGTCAATAATGTCCCCCATAAGGTTGAAGGAGGCCTCCACCAATGGGCCATGAAAGATGGAGAGGGCGGCTTTCACGACTTTGCTCAATGCAGGGAACTTTTGAGAATTGAAGACCTTGGCCAACCAAGTGACCATGTCCTCTCCCTCACTGAATGAGGCCAAATCTGGAGACACACTGTACCCCACTATTTCGAGGTGGACATCACTTTCAGGGTCTGTGAAGTGTTGAAGGTTGGTGGCCAGCTTCTTCAAATGGATCACAGCTTGCGAGTGACCTCTGAGGATGGGGTCTACAGCAGAGAGGGATTGTAGGATGGGGTTCTCCAAAGGTAGTTTCTTTTGTAGATATAGGCCAGGTCTGAAACATGTGGGCCTAGTCCATGGTGAACCAAATTGCAAATTTTAAGTCCTAGTTCATTTCATTCAACATTTACTACCTGAATGGTTTTTACTTTACCTCCCTACATTAGATAGAATCTGACTAAAAGAGTCACTAAACAATAAAGCTTAATGCACAAGTTTCGACCGCCTGTTTCATTCATCATGTAACACACAAGACCGGAAACCATAGTAACGCCGGTAAACAAACCCTGAGAAGCCCAATCCCTGTGAGCTCCCCGCGCTACAGCCATCCGGAGGCGCAGAGCTTTTGGCTGTGATATTATATATACAATTATATCATATTATATACTATTATATATAGAGCTCCGGGAATCGCATACGGTAACAATCACTTTCTCCTCCATGCTGCAGTTCACCCCGGACTGCACTGCACTGAGTTTGACGGTTAAACGCTGATTGCCTGTTACGTTACACGTGTCACTTAGTGGCCACGCTGTTGAACGCTGATTGGCTGTCATCACACGAAATTCGCGTCAAAGTTTAAATATTTCAAGTCGAGCGAATTTGTCGCACCGCAAATCCTCATGAACGCACTCGCCTGTGCACGGCGAAAGTATGGTGTGACAAATCAAAACGTATAGCCGGTTTTCCCTCGCAAAAAAATTGCCCGATACGCCTCACTTTGTATGGGATCCTGTCGCCAGGTCGCGTTTGGTGCGAACGCACACCTCGCAAGCTTTCACGTTCCCTAGGCCTAGATTACCTACGCCAAACTTAATTGGTAACAGTGTTATCTCTAACTATGCAGGTCTATACGCTAGCTAACATCAGCTCAAGTTAACTGATATCATGGATGAAAATGACCAGTCATCCGATGTTCAATACCAGGACATAAATCCCAAAAAGGCGGAGAGAAACGGGGAGATTTCCTGTGTGGCCATCAGTTGATTGATATCAGCCTTCCTTAATTTTTTATCTATAAAAAAACGGGGACAGAGTTTTATTTTTATTTTCCCGGGGATAGGCAACCAAAAGCTGCGACTGTCCCCTGAAACCGGGAACGTCTGGTCACTCCATCATGGATACTTCCAAGACAAATAATATTCATGTTAAACTTCAGGCAAAGGACTGCAACCTTACCTTAAGCTCTCATTCTTTACTTTCAGAAACCGGTCGAAATTTTTGAAATTCCCCAACCATTCAGGAGTTACGGTACATAGAAGCTCACGTTACAAATACTTCAGGTGCTGGTGAATCTTGTCTCTGTGATTTGACGGTAGTTCTGCGGAAGTGGTGTGGGCTACCGTAATGATTAATATACGGGCGCAAGCTCTATTTCACCGCTTGATAGTTTTTGAGATAGCAGAAACGGTTAGTTACGGGAATGAGGAGTGCGCGAAAACGAAAGTTCCGGCGCAAATTAGGACCCCCCCCCCCCCCCCCCCCCCCCAAACAAAAACTCCTTGGATCTGCATGAACCACACAAGTGACCCACTTGGCCGTCAAAAAAGTGAGTCTCACTTAAAAAGTGAGCTGTTTGTATCCCTGAAAATACATCGGTTAAAAGGATGTGTTTTATTATTTATTTATTTATTGATGAAATGTTATTGTAATCACTATCAATGAGCATTAACTACAGATACAGAGTTTCTGTAGTTAGAGAGCTAGCTGTAGTGTTACACATTGCTACTGCTAAGAGCACCCCTGAGATTCTTATCCCCCAGACAGGTGGGGCTGGGTACACGGCCCCCCCCCACCCTCACGGTAGGCACCCCTACCTTACCCCCAAGCCTAACGATCCACCCACCAGCATCTGGCACAGGTGGCCTCAGTGATCTGTCATACTGGATGGGGATTGACAGAACAACATGTCTGCCTCACTGTCTCGGCTTTTCCCTCTCCCATGCCCCCCCCCCCCCCCTCTCTCTCTCTCTCTCTTTCACAGAGAGACACTCTCTCTCTCAC
The DNA here is from genome assembly GCF_026213295.1 of Gadus chalcogrammus. Lineage (NCBI taxonomy): Eukaryota > Metazoa > Chordata > Actinopteri > Gadiformes > Gadidae > Gadus > Gadus chalcogrammus. The sequence continues at coordinate 21,819,771 of NC_079425.1, read as the reverse complement.
GCTCGCTCTCTCTCTCTTCCTCATAATCACACTCTCTCTCTCTCTCTCGCTCTCTCTCTCTACCTCCAAGTCGCCTTCTCTCTCTCTGGCTCTCTCTCTCTTTATTTTTCTTTTCGCCCCTCTGTTTTTGACTGTATATTATTCCTTGACATTTTTTCGCACTCGGCCTGTCACTTTCTGTCTAAACGCCCGGCCTTCTGTGCCTCCATCTCTCCTTAATCTCCTTCCTCCAGCGCCCCATCACAGACACATGTGGTTGAAATTTGCCAGCCTCATAATGCGAGTTTAGACGTGAGAGAGGGAAAATATTTATTTAACAGTGAGGGGTGGGGGGGGGGGTGGGGGGGGAATGGGTGGGTGTGTTTGTGGGGGTCTTTTTTTTTACAATATGAGTGCTGTTCCTCAGGTGTGGCTCCTCCAGCTCCCCCTGGATAAGTGATGGAGGAGCCCGGACGTAGCGTTGATGTTCCTGGGGGACAGAAGGGGGGGACGGGGGGGTAAGCAAGGCAGATCATAAAACAGTCCTAGAGGAGAACAGACCCTGTCCACAGAGAGACAGACACTCAGCCTCTCTTACAGCCCCTCATACTCATGTGCCTCTCATACTGCCTGGTGGGTCTCCAGATATTCAGAGGTGGGGGCCTGCTGTCCGCCCTGTATTTGAAGATGGAGAGAGAAGGGGAGAAGGACCTCACCTCGTGGTGTTGGCACCGACCCATACAATCAGTCACACCTCCTGTTTGTCTAGCTAATAAGAGAGGCTGGGCCTTTGTGATACTTTCATTGTAAAACAACATAGTTTCCTCTATTGGTCAATGATTTCTGGTACTTTATTAGTTTGCCACTTTGGAAAAGCTTAAAATGATATTCATATGTGATGACGATCCACAATTAAGAATCCAACTATGTTATGAGTCCTGTGACGGAAGATGATGACTGTTTTCCAAAACCGATGGCAACAACGGCATAATGAACTGAGTCTGAATAATGATGGAGGGTAGCAAACACACTATCTTCAGTTAGCATCCTTGCTTCTAATTGCAGTGGCTGTAAAACAGTTAATTGGTCTGGCAGTGAACAGACAACAGTGTCCGTCAACACCTTAAATATTCCACACTGCTCTGAGACCCGCTTGGGTTGTGTTTCCTGTTAATTGTAAAAAAAAAGAAAAAAAAAAAGAGAGAATTAGTGAGTAGAATTTAAATTACTGGTTAGAACCTGGATGGATGCAACCAATCGGGCGGGGTCGACGCCACCGGAATTTGGAATTCATGCTGCCGTTTAAACACTATAACCTTCCCCTTTAACACCCACCCCTCCAATTTACCCCCTATCTCTCCTCCCACTTAGTTTGATATGCGTAGAGGATGCAAATGAGCCACTTAGTATCCACATCAATTACCCACCTGGCCTCTTATCAGCCCCTCTGTGTTGTTTGTAAAAACACTCGTTACGGTCCTGTGGCGACCGAAGCGCGCGCTCCTCGCTGGAGTCCGAGTTATGGTTCACTCTGGAACCAATTAGGACCCGCCGCCCGCAGTCCTGGGAGACCCCTAAAACACGCCAAGACGCACAATCTCACAACAATAATACTCAAACCGGGCCCGACCAGACGTGCGCGCGTGTGTGCGGTTATGCGTGTGTGTATGTGTGTGTGTGTGTGTGTTTGAGTGTAATGTACATTTAAACGGATCATGTCCAGCATTACCGTACTCATACATAAAGTCCTGCAATGTGTTTCTTTATGGTCGCTATAATACGAAGCCATGGAGTGAATACCGGGCGCACACACAGAGAATATGGCGGCTGCGTTCGGGGGGTGGGGACAGGGACGGGGGAGGGGGGTTGGAGGGAGACCAAAAAGCAGGCAGATTGCTCCACCGAAGCCATATTTCATATTTATTTTTAGTGCGCAGTAATCTACTGGCTCCTTCTCCCCTGTGGCGACCTGCTCTGGATAGGGTGACGTCAGCAGATGAAAGTCTTTTTCCGGCCCTCCTCTATTCCTGGAGGGAGCGCGCAGGGGGCCCGCACTGGTCCGGATGTGCGCTGAGATGGGGCCCTTGGAGCGGCGGTCTGGTGTCTCAGAGTGGGCGAGCGCCAGGGAGACCGGGGGAGACAGACTGACGGAGGGAGAGAGGGAGAGAGAGAGAGAGAGAGGGAGAGAGGGGAAGAGAAGGTGAAGAGGGAGGTGAAACCGATCCCATTGCACGCCGTGTCCCTCGTCTTTGTCAGATAACCCGGGAAACATCTCGGATTCGTGGGCGGCTTTTAGGAGCTGGATTTAGATCCGCCCTACTTCACCGAGGGCGGCACTATGAAACAAAAGAATAATGGCGTTATTGTGAGACACAGGAACTTGCATCATGTGGGCACAGAGGACAGAGTGTGTGATGCATATGAACCCCCTGTGTGTGTGTGTCTGGTTGTGTGGTTGTCTGTATGTATGCGTGTTTGTGTGTGTGTGTGTGTGTGTGTGGTTGTCTGTGTGTGTGTGTGTGTGTTTGTGCAGTTGTCTGTGTGTGTGTGGTTGTCTGTGTGTGTGTGTGTGTGTGTGTGTGTGTGTGTGTGTGGTTGTTTGTGTGTGTGATTGTGTGTGTGTGTGTGTGTGTGTGTGTGTGTGTGTGTGTGTGTGGTTGTCTGTGTGTGTGTGTGTGTGTGTGTGTGTGTGTGTGTGTGTGTGTGTGTGTCTGCGTGTGCGTCCATGTGTGTGTATCTGGCATGTGAGCGTGTGTGTTTGTGTGTACATAGTGCTTGTTCCACGGTCATACAATCTGCTGTGGGAGCTGTTTGTGTTCTTCTGAACAGGAACATCAGGTCCTTTCTAGAACTCTCCAGAGGTTGGCTTGACCCCTGGCTTCACCTGAGGTGACCGTTGTCCTGCCTGAACCCTCACGGACCTCCGCACAACTTCTTGTGTGTGTGTGTGTGTGTGTTTGTATGTGTGTGTGTGTGTGTGAGACTCTGTTGCAATCAGCCAAAATCAAACGCAAAGATATTACAGGTAGATAAAATAAATGCTTCACTTCTCTTTCACAGCCATGAACACATTTTCATGCTGTTAACACACTCTTGTGTTTACAGGCTAAAGATGGTGGTGCGTGTTCTTGTTGTGTGTAGAGGGTTAACAGTTTACAGCTGTAAACACACTATTGTGGTTACAGGCTAACGATGGTGGCCCGTGTTATTGTAGTGTGTAAAGGGTTTAAAGTTTATTTTGCAGGCTAGGTTTATCACGCTCACGGGCAAGACCAGGCTAGAGAATGAACACTTAATAGGGTGTGTTGCTTTAAATATTTCCATTTGGTAGTACATTAATCCATCTTCTGAAATCTATATCTTGTTATGGTTAAGGGTGCCAAAAACAGTATGATGCAAGATTACATTTTTGGGATAACATGGATTTGTGTCATTCAAACTTCACATCTCAATTTCCATATTCCATTTCATTGTCTAAATGGCGTCCTCCACGTGTGTGTTTTGTATGCAGGACCCTCTGTGGTTTTCTATGTTGTTGAACATTTGGTAAACGCTTAGGCATCCACATGCTGCATAACATAACTGACATGCACTCTGAACAGCCTTTATTACGCCATTATATATAATAATATTAGCTTACCGCACTAAAAATATACACAAGTACACTCACACACAAACAAAAACAAACAGAAACACACACACACACACACACGCACGCACGCACGCACACTCTTTGAAATACACACAAGCACAGGTTAAAGGAATAATATTTTCAGCACTATCATCTTTGGACGACAAAGGGAAGAAAAAAACGTAATCTCAAAAAGGTTTGTTTGGTTCCAGTCAGGGGGATTGCGTAACCAGTATTTGATGTCCATAGTCCACACAGCTGTGGCAAGAACTAACGTTATTCTCTCTCTCTCGTAACGCCTCGGCTTGTTATAAAAGGGAAAGTGTTGACCCGCTACTGTTTATCCCCCCCCCCCCCCTCTCCTTGCTCTCCAACTTCGTTAGCTGCACCTGTGTACTGCAAGTCACTCTCCATTCTGCCTCCCCCCTTTCTCTTTTCAGCTTATGCTTCAAATAAAGTGCTGTTTCAAAGACCCCGCCATATGTGTATTTTCCACACTTTGGAATATGTAATACATTTAGTTTGGTGGTAATCACTCACACGTTGGGACAACAGAGGCAAAGCCCTGACTGAGTGTGTGGAGAGAGAGTCGCTGATGTTTTAAAACATGTATGGATGATTAATTACCTGGAGCTCCAGGAGGAAAATACTGGTTTTAAAGAACACAGAGGAGCCCGCCACAAAGCGAATGCGTTTCCTCTCCTCCGTCGGAGTAATTGAAATTTGATTAAAAGGGAAACCAGAAGGCTCTTTGCACCGGTAAGCAAAATATCCCCAAGATTGAAATGCAAAAGTATCTATTTCCCCTTCAATATGGTAAAGTGTCCGTGAGAGACTACGCGGGGTCATTTGCCAAAGGACAAGTAGGGAAGTCATTACCACCTTCCCTTTTTACCTGTAACCTCCAACCAAAGCATATTACATTGAGTGAGCTGCAGTCAATCAATTGCGACTGTACAATTACAATCTATCAACAAGCCTGTCAGGTAGCGCGAATCCCCAGGCTGGAGCAGGTAATGATGGGAACAGAGTTCAAACACCCGAAACATACCTTTTAAGTCCCACCTCCCCATCCCCTCATACCGCCATCCCTGATACATCACACACACACACACACACACACACACACACACACACACACACACACACACACACACACACACACACACACACACACACACACACACACACACACACACACACACACACACACACACACACACACACCCAACACACACAGACACAAGCGCACACACAAACACACACGCAAACACACACAGACACAAACACGCATGCGATCAGAAATACGATCACACACGCACGCACGCACTCACGCACAAAAAAGCTGGGGAAGACACACACAAGGGCATTGGAAGAACACTGATGGAAGGATGAATGAAAGTAACATGTGCAAGAACAATATAGACATCGAGACAAGACAGGCAAAAAGAAAGAGCTGAAGAGATATAGAGCTTGTTCATCAGAATGCATCGTGGACGTTTTTGTTGGCACTCCGCCAGTTGTAGTACTGTTAAATTCTAAGTCAGCATAAATATACCATAAACTAGGCTAATGAATATTTTGTTTTGCCACGTCGTGCCTGAGAAACTCTGAGGTAGTTAAGAACACAACAATGTCTCCCTATAATCACATTATACATTTAACCTGACTTGTAGTTGTCACGTCACTGACCACCTCCATTTTGGAACTTAACGAACGTTCCAATGCTTCTCTGCTTCTATGTCATTCAGGTGTGATGTCCGATGTCCAAATCCTAGACAGAGATAGAGAAAGAAACGAGTCTAGTGTGCAAGTTCTTTCAGTAATGGTCAAGGAACTGCTGGCTATCTGCTCAAACTACTCTGCTGTATATAAATAATGGTGATGTAATTTTATATACATAGATATATATATATATATGCAAAAACAGTTCCTCCATTGTTTCAGGGTATAAAATATGTCACCCTGTTAGTGTTTGCATAAATATGTGGCCTTGGAAATGTTTTCCTGGGTTGGATGTCGGAATTCTGGGAATTGAAATAACATCATCCCGCCCAAACCTGGCATGTCGTAAATATAAGGCCATGACATTTGGCAAAAATCTTCGCATCCTGTCACGGCAAGAAAAACAACCCACCGAAAAAAATATCAAACACATTCGCGTGTACCACCTCGTTTTGTGGAGGACTTTCAACTCAAGTACTCCTCTGCAGTATCCCAAAGTGTCCGGTATGCCATGGCATACCTGAATAAATAAACCCCGGGTCTGGTCGGGGGGAACAGTGTACTTTTTGAGCGCTGAATGCTTCCAGGTTGGTGTTCCCAGTGATGGATCGGCGGGGTTTGGAATGAGGGTTCTGAAGCTGGGCTCGGGTTTCAGCCTTCATTCATACGCAGCGCAGCACCTGCTCTGGGCCCACCGCTATAAGCACGACCACATGTCCTTGATCCACAGAGCTCCTTGATGCCGTCTGCATTAGAACCCCACCTATGGGTGATGGAAAGGGGGGCTGGTCCGACTACGAATGAGAAAGCCACAATAGTCCTCCAGAATGAGGGCCATTCATCGGTGTACCGTACCATCTTTTGCAAAATATATATTATTTGACTGTGTTTTTACATTGATTAGTACACAACTTGATTACGCAACGGCAGTGGCCTAATTATGTGATTTAAAGTTAATAAACAAATACACAGAGACCTCGGATACAGTGTTGGATCCAATCTATGGGATGGATGGATTGACCTGTGTCCATTATTGTGACGTTCTTGGTATGCGTGTTGTTGGGTGATTACTGCCCACCTTGTTTGTTCAATGAATCTATTTGTGGTCCATTCATTTGGAAGGAAGTGGGAGTGACAAGAGTAGAATCAAACCCAGTGTCCGGAGTGGACCTCAGGCCTCAGGAAATGGTACCCGCTCGCTGTATGTCCAGATTGCAGTGCGGGCTGTGTGATCAGATCCCTGATATGTGTGAGCCGGTATGCGCATTCTCTCAGTCTATAATAATGATATATACAGACTGTGTTTGAGGTGTTTCCAACGACCTCATGAGATAGTATATTAGCATACATATTTACTGTACTAGGCCGAAGAAATGCACTTTTTCATTCCCCCGAAAAAAAAAAGGAAAAACCCTCCACACATCACCCGGCTTACGAGTTAATCCACATTTTATTATGGCTGCCGCGCCAGCGAGGGGTAGATTAAAAACAACATGTTTTTGAGCAGGTTCATGAATCAACTATATTAAAGGGGAGATTAGTTTGCTTTAGAGATTAAGTATAGAACTCACCTCATTATCATCTGCAGATTTGAATGTCCCCAGGAAACAAGCGCTCTATCGCTGTTATTTCCTCTTCTGCTTCTGTTTACGGACACGTTATGCATTATTATTATTCTTTTTATGATTATTATCAGTACGTCTGTGGGAACTATCGCCTTGGTAACAGATATGCGGGGTTGCGCCGGCTGGATCGACTCTCTCGTTGCTTTCGGATGGATGCGGAACTCGGGTACGGTTCCCCGCGAGGTGACGCTCTGTCCTTTCAGGAGAGGCGGGTGTCAATCACCCTCTCACTCTTCACGTAGCAACTCGTTCAGTCTCATCAAGCGGCCCCCATCAAAAGCCTGGCTGTTTAGATATCCCCTCGTATAGTCAAGGACAAAGACTCCCTCGCTCTCCCCCTCCCCGTGGACTCGGTTCAGAAGAACGGGTTTAAAGTCTTTATTTTGGAGTTTACCGCCGGAGCCCTCCGAGGACCCGGTGCTGTTTAAACAGTCGCTGCTCGTCAGGCCCGCAGTGACAGCCTGCTCACTTGTGCTCGTTATCGGGATGCAGTCGTTCAGCGAACGACCCCGAGATGAGAACCAAAACGTTTTAGGTTGCCTATTGACAACTGGCGGGGGACTACAGCTGGAAATTAGCCAAATAGGCTAAAGCTGCTCCTTTTACTGTACAGTTAATCAAAGGGGACCGTCCACAAAACTATAAACAAATAAACTAAACTAAAAGGCAACATGACAAGG
>NC_079425.1:21802131-21807131 GCF_026213295.1 Gadus chalcogrammus | reverse complement strand
GTTAGGTTGTTTTCACAGTAAAGCGAGCAGAGGGTGGGGGACCCACCAGACCCCCCCCCCCCCTCCCCCCCTGCGCGCCCGCAGCTCGGTCTGGGACAGAGCGCTGATTGTGCAGCAGACAGAGCCAGGGCTGCACGGTCTGGGAGCCAAACCCCCCCCCCCCCCCCCAGTCCCCACCCCCACCACCACCACCACCTTCCGCCCCCAAAGCCACACAGTGACAGGTGGCACCCCGGCGGCTGTCCCATTACATCGCTCCTCACCACTCCAAAACGCCGCTGCTCTCGCACGGAATGGAAACAAACCGCGGGGGTGTCGCGGCCGTCTGTGTTTCACTGCCCTAACGCTCCACCCCCCCCCCCCCCCCCCCCCCCCGCCCGCCCGCCCTCTTGGACTGCTCCTAATTGGGGAGAGGAAATCACGTGATGAAGACGGTCTCGAAAAGTACAATCAGACAAGCGCTAAAAAAAAGACGAGTCGGGAGCCAATGCGATTCCGAACTCTCGCTCCCGCCATGGCTTCCGAGGAGACACCTCTCCCCCCCCCCCCCCCCCCCCCCCCCCCCACACTCTCTCTCTCTCTCTCGCTCTCCCTCTCTCGCGCTGGCTCTCTCTCCGCCCGGTCCTGAAATGTAATTTCCCAGTACTAAATCCAGAAGTGCCGTCTGGGGACTCGTTGAGCAGATTACGAGGTTAAGGCTTCATTTTGTCCCTGAGCTGGGGAGAAGCACACACACACACACACACACACACACAGAAAAGAAAAAGAAGCAGAAAAAAGGAAGGCAACAAACTGGAGAGTGACCCGGTCTGGCCAGCGCTCGTGAGGAGCATCGGGGCCGGAGCCCAGAGGCCCGGCCCCGAGGAAGGGGCCCCGGGGCCCCGAGGTGTCTGCAGCCCCTCCACTCACTTCTCTCACTGTCTCAAATTGTTATTGAGCTTGGGGGGTCCGGGAGGGGATGGGAGGAAAACATTGTTTAATGTTCTCCAACACAATGGAGGGTGAGATATGGTTCATCTGGACAAGGGGCCAAAAGCCACATCCCTGAACATACGAGGGCAGAGGTACAACCATCACTTTAATATATATGTGTTTGTGTGTGTGTGTGGGGGGGTGGATGAGTGTGTGTGAATGTGTGGAAGTGAGTGTGTGTGTGTGTCTGTGGAAGTGTGTGTGTGTGTGTGTGTGTGTGTGTGTGTGTGTGTGTGTGTGTGTGTGTGTGTGTGTGTGTGTGTGTGTGTGTGTGTGTGTGTGTGTGTGTGTGTGTGTTTATGTGTGTGTGGATGGGAGTGTGTGCGTTTGTCTGTGTTTGTGGATGGGTGGGTGTGTGTGTGACTGTGTGTGGATGGGTATGTGTGTGTGTGTGTGTGTGTGTGTGTCTGTGTGTGTGTGTGTGTGTGTGTGTGTGAATCTGAGTTTGTCTGTGTGTGTGTGTGCGTGGATTGGTATGTATGTGTGTGTGTTTGGATGGGAGTGCATTTGAGTGTGTGTGTGTGTGTGTGTGTGTGTGAGTGTGTGTGTGTGTGTGTGTGTGTGTGTGTGTGTGTGTGTGTGTGTGTGTGTGTGTGTGTGTGTGTGTGTGCGCGCGTGGTGCTTTAATACAGGTCTGCATGTGTTTTTAAGCCTGAGTATGTGTAAGGCGGAAGGCTGAACAAAGTCGTAGGGCGCTTTCTTTCAACTCAGGTTAAGTCAACTTGTTATTCCAGTTTGTATTTCAATGAAAACGACTCTCGGCGCTCTTGCGGTTCCTCCGAGGCGATTGAAGGTCTTCATGAATCTCCGAAACGGATCCACCGACCACATCAGGAGAGCGCAGCACAGGACGGCTGTGTGGGATATCAGCGGAGGCGATCTGCTGCCCCCGGCGCCAGTCTCCATGTCCAGATCTAAACTGCTTTTAAAATACACAGGATATGAGAGTTCATCTACAGTCAAAATCGTTGTTTTTTTCATCAATAGTTTCTGAGGGTCAGGGTCCGTAATATAGATCAACCAACTTTCGGCAAATTATAGCAAACGTGTTTCAAGTTCAGCTGCTTCCTTTTTTTTCCCGGTTGCCTAAGGTATGACGTGTGTCACCCTTACGAAACAAACAATGATTCTGACTGTATATGAACTCTCATATCCTGTGTATTTTGAAGGCAGTTTCGATCTGGACATGGAGGATCGATTCCCCCAGGTTCCTCATCTGGGTTTGGGAGCTGATGTGGTGCACCACGATCCAACCCTTCGTAGTCCGTTCTGCACACGGCCCCTCACAGTGAAAGCGTTCTCACCGCACGCTCCGTCCCTCCGACACCACTGGGAAGAACAAATTAAGAAAACCAGTCCTGAGAAACAAGAATCATGGATCACAGGTGCAATTTAGACCCCCTCGCCGCCTTAACTGTGTCTTGTTTTAAAAAAAATAAATAGAAAAGTGTCAGAGGCAGCAGGACATTAGGGCCCCGGAGATCCCCCGTCCGCTCACTTCCCCTGCATTCATAAATATCCCCTCTCTCCTGCTTCCCTTAATTACCTAGCATGAGCATGACTGTTTCCACTTCGCTCCGACACATAATAGAAACTGGTTTTTAATATCCAGGCATCATAAAATGTCATGCTGACTTAACAGACATGAGGAGCAGAAGGAGCAATAAGAGAAGGGTGGGGGGGGGGGGGGGATGTTGTGTGGGGGGAGGGGGGGGGGGGGGGTAAGTGAGTAGGAAGGGGGGGGGGGGGGACACGCAGTTAGATGTTTAGAGCCGAAGCGTTCCTTCCTTTTCTCTGTTTCTATCTCTTCTTTCTTTACCTTCTATCTTATGCCCATTTTTTTTTTTTTATTCAGGTGTCCTTCTGTTACATTTTGCATATATGTCATGTGACCAAATGAGTAGTTGAAAGTACCGGTCATGGGATAAAGCACATTTTTTCAAAGTAAGTAATATCCCCCCACCAATCTATCATCACACCCCAACCAACACTGCAGTACTCTGCGTATTGTAATGGCACATCAACACGCATCTCTCCAGAGAGGTGGGCCAGCCAACGCAGGAAAAACAGCCAGTTGATCTGAGATGAGATGATTTCGTAGACATCTCGCCGTTTATAGGCTGCCATTACTCAGCCATCTGAACCTTTAAACAGGGTCATTAGTCAAGCGCTCCACTCCCAGGCCAACAGCAGGGATGAATGACACTGGCACACATCATTTTTCACTCCTCTCTCCGGCTAGAAGGACCCTGTACGTGTGAATAACTCACCTTCCACCTCTCCCCCTTCCAGATGTCTACAACGGGGAAAACGCAACACTTTGCTCAGAGCAGATGCCCGCCTCCCTGGTCCACTGCTAATCACTCAAATTCGTAAACGGAAGATTTACACGCTTCAAGTTTCATTCTTTCACTTTCAATTTCACTTTCAGTTCCAGTTCGGGTCCCGGTTTCCCGGATACGGGAGGAGGGGGGTACGATAAAGTGGGACATGGTGATGGCGATAGCCGTTGCGTCGCAGGTTTTTTAGCATAAAGTATAATGAGCCGCACTCCTCCCGTTGGCTGGGCCTGGCCTCCCCACGGCCTCCTGCCTCTGTGGACTTTCATTAATTTTTCACCGGGCCGGGCGTGATGGATAGGTTGTATTTATTCACCGCTGGGCGTCTGCTCGCGTGAATATGACTCATTTCGGGGCATTACGTATTCATGGCCTGGGATAGGCTGTATAGGGGAACTTATAATTAATGTGTCACAGTGGGCGGTGTTGGTAGACGGCAGGTTGGTAGGAGGGCGGGCGCGGGGCACAACGTGATTTACAGTACAAACAAACTGGGAGGATGTTTGTCTGCTGTCCAAAAACAGAAAGGCAGTGTTTATCCCCCCCCCCCCCCCCCCCCCCCCTCCCGCCCACCCACCGCCCCCACCACACACACATGCACACACAGACACACACACACCCTCCCTCCCCCCATCCCTCACATCATCAGCTTCTGTAGAAGATGTGTGTGTTTTCAGCACAACACAACCGGGCAGTGCGACACACACAGACCTGTGGTGGCGTGGTTTAGCAGTACGGCTGTCCTCTCCGTGGTACGGTGTTCACTGAGGATCTGGAACGGACTTCATTGCGCCCTAACGACAGGGGAGGTCACAAACGCCGCTCTTAATAGAGTCGGATTGTGGAGATTAAGGACATCCATGCCAGGGTACAGACCGGTCCTTTAACAACGGCCCCGAATTTACTTAACATGCTTTTCTCTTTTTCTTCTTTTTTGAAAAATACCCATTTGAAAATGAACAAAGTATTTATACATTTTACCAAGATGGTGGGGTTGAGGATGATGATGATGGAAACAATAAGAACGGAAGCTAATTTATACCTGCCAGTTTTAGTATCGTTGCTATACGCTTTCATCATCGCCCCAGTTGAATGTGAAATGCTATTGTTACCCGTATTGCTCCCCAGGTGCGGGAGAGAGAGTGCCTGCTCAATCAGGACCAACGCAGAACCCTTCCAAACACATGTTCACGTACGGCGCTCTGGTCGTGTGGGCTCACACCTGTGTTTATGTCACTGCTCGGCGTGTGTTTATGTGAGCATGTGTTTGTGGGTCTGATTGTGTGTTTGATTGCATGAGCACTCATGTGTGCGATGTATAAACGTAGGTGTCTGGGCAAACATGCGCGCGCGTACCTTGCGGTGTGTGTTTGTGTTTGAGCACGTCCGCAGTGTGGTATACTTTTGTGTGGGTTTGGCGGATGTATGTTTGCTTATACACATAGGTCCCTCCCTCCAGTTCACTCCTAGCAGCTCTGCTCCAGCTCTCCCTGGCTCAAGGCTAGGTGTCTCTCTCCGTCTGGACGTAGAGCAGACCAAGGTCCTGGCTAATAGCCACTCTTAATCACCCGGCGTTTGTTAGTGTTAGCGGCTTCGACCACTTCCAGGTGCATGACCTGTTGTCCCTGCTGGGTAGGTGGTCCCGGGGAGGCGTGCGGCCGTTTGTCATGGACCCGCCAGTCAATTAGA
>NC_079425.1:21784631-21797131 GCF_026213295.1 Gadus chalcogrammus | reverse complement strand
ATAACCATAAGCAAGGGCATTAGCATAACAGACGGTGTACTTAACATTTCCTCTGATGAAGCAGTTATGTTAACCATTGATTGACGGACAGAGCGCTTCGTCAAGGCCGGGCTTCATCAAAGTTGCTCAAAAGCAGGGATGGCCTTGACGCGTTAAAGGAACTCCGCAACTCCATTATTTTTCGGTTTAGAAATCCGAATTCGGCCTCATTAGTTTCGGTATTTATCATATTTTTTACACGACGTGCACTAAAAGTGTTTTCCCCTCACAAAGGGGGCCGCAAATTGCCCCCCGGCCTTATTTGCCACGGTGGGCTTTGCGGCGGCGGCACTGTGGTCAGCACTCCTCGCGCTCTTTGAATTGCAAATCAAGCCGGTAACTCAAAAGTAATGCGGGCGCGGACGACACCCCTCTGTCATTTTTCTACATTTGGGTGCACGGGGCCACCGTTGTCGGAGAAGTGCAGTTATTGTTTCCGTCTCTGGTGTGGCCCCTTCCTTATTGTACCAATGACGAGGGCCTGCTCTCCACCTCCACCCCTCTAATATGTCTGGAGGCTCCCTGGGCTATAATATCGCCCGTCCACAGGAATTATGGCCTCCTGTGGAGGGATCACTGGCTGATTAAAGGAGAGAGATACAGGGAGGTGTGGAACTCAGGGGAGCTGCTGCCACTTACAACTAAAGCACAACAAAACTACAAGAAAAAAACAACAGCTTTTTGATGGCTTGACTTATGTTGTAACTTTAACGGTTTGGTGTGCTAAGGTCGTTTAAGTGGCAATTACTGCTTTTATCGAAGTATCGGAACACCTAAACACACACTTTGGGGGGTTTCTGTGAATGTTTTTAGTGTATTTGAATTAATCTGAATAGCAGTACTTTGTCCTCAAAAGATCTGCAGAGAAACTAAAAAGAAATGCAGCAATACTTGGGGGACGACAACAAACCAAAATAGTCATAGACTCGTAGTCTGAACTGATGAATACAACAAATGTTTCTTCATTCAGAATGTCTAATGAACTTTGAATTCCACTTCTGCATTTCTGTATCTTAAATATTAATCAACAAATGCAAAGGGACGTAGTGGAGCTCCAGGTATGAGAATGACGAGCAGTATTCTCCCCCGGAGCCTGTTCCCTCTGCAGACCTATGTGTGGTGACCCTTGACCTCTGCATGGGTGTGTACGCCCCAAATGGATTACCAGCCTTTATTATCACGCTGTGCTCCAATGAAGATGTGATTATGGATCTGGGCGCATGCATGTGGACACGGTACGTGTGTCCCTATCAGCGGTACGTGCATATGTTTACGAGCGTTGAAAGGACTTGGCCTGCGGGTATTGTGTGCAGGGTGCTGGGAAAAGTGACATCCTATCATACATTAAATTCTTCTCTATGTGAGCACAACCATTTTAAGGCTATACAAGTAAAAACAACAAAAAACACATTCATGACATACGTTGTGATTGTGTTTACCACCCAATAAATTCCCACAACCGACACGGAGACACAGTCACATTAACATGACTTTATTATACAATCTGTAAACATACATATATTATTATTTTTTTAATTAACAAATGCAAATGGAAAATCACATCGTCTTCACGTTTCCACATGGTTTTCTTACGGTCCTAAAGGGAATTCAACACAAAGGTTGAGGAGAGTGAATCAAATTGAAATGATATTTACTAATTGGCAAAATCGTCTTATTGTTTGGTTGAGAGATGGGAGGAGGAGGAGGGACAGAGTCCAGGGGGTCAGCCTGGGACTGCACTCTCTCTGGCAGCCTAATTAATTCACTGTGCCCGGCCTCTCATAGCCCGCAGCCCGTTATGACTTTACCCCGCTAAAGCTCCATGGATTTCAATTAGAAATAATTGTCCAACCATTTTTATATTCTTTTTTTTCTGTGTTGTGTTTTTTCAAAAGCAAAGAAAGGCATTCTGTAATAAGCATCGTCTCGGAGAATGCCCTACCAATGAATAAAAAGACGAAACAAAGATAGAAAAAACAAACAAAGATAGATTAAGCAAGTATAAAAAAAGAGTATTCTTTTGAACAGGATCTGGCCGTAGAAGGGTTTCTTTGCATTTTGAATGCAGTCTAATCCGTTTATAATTACAAGGGGAGGAAGTGAGATTGTGGTGTGACTTTGAATGTGTAATCCCTTTTATGTGCATAAACATGCGCACATTTTATCAACATGGCTGGACTAAGACCGTTAGATAACGACTCGAGGCATGAATTACATTTGAGCTTAAGATATGTATTTATCTTTATAGATACCACTGAACAGGCAATTCTTATGTATGAAAATAAATACTTCAATAAATATATATATATTTTTGATTTGTTTATCTGTACCTTACAATTGTATTTCTATTTTATTCAGGTGTTACATTTAGCCAATTATAAAACGACTAATTAACGTGTGCAAACAGAGGTCAGTAATAGTGTTTATGATGTTATGATGTTATAGGCATATTACAAGTCTTTCACCTAATTCTGTTTGGTTAGAGTTGACACATCCTCTAATGAGAGTGTTATAACCCACAAATCATAAGCAGTTCTGTAGTTACTTTCCCTTTTTTTGTGAAGGCTTCAAAAATAATGCTTATCTATTTAAAAGGCCACATAAAAATACCCTGGCAATCTCTGGCGGCCAAAACACAAAGTGGCACCATTACTTTTTTTGCAAGCCGTGGAGCAACAGAGACCTATGCTGATTTTCACATAGGCCATCACGCTGTTGAAGGGCTTGTATTTCCCTAGTTAATAATACGTTTCTGCCGACTTTTTAAATCACAAAATTGGCATTTAACGGTTCCTCAGAGTTTTCCTCCTAAGCATTTTGTGCTAGACAAGGGAAAAATAACATGTGTTTATACCTTTTTAGCCGCGTGCCTGAGAGTGTTTTTCGCCTTGACAAAGTTAAAGTGTTATAGCGGATACCTCTTGCTGAATTGCATAACGAGCACTACATAATTGTATGAGATTTAACAGCTTAGTTTGCAGCACAGATACATTATATGATAATATTACAAGTGCCACCCATTAGCTAATCCTGAGGAAAAAAAACGGCCACGTCTACGGCCGGGCGAGTGAAAAATTGCCGCCTAAGCGGAACTAATAATAGAACGGTACAAAAGGGTTTATTCAACGACCAGAAATTTTAAACACGGAAATAAATAAGGCCATTGTTTTCGCCAAAAAGCCTTTCCTCTTTGTTTTGTTGTTATGGCGAACAGCGGAAATGGTGTGAAACTGTCCCGACAGACGGAAGTTCATTAAGACTAATGAAGTGCAAGTTATTTTAGATTGATGACTCGCCGGATGAGATTTGATACTGTGTGGAAGGTTTAGCCGACCAGCCATTCTTCTTCCTCATGTAATCAACACGTAAATGAACCTTTTTTTTTTACCAGTGTCAGAAAACTCCTAGCCTTAGCCTATGTGTAATAAGCTCAATAAAGTATCTCATAAATCACTCTAATTGAAGGGATCTCTCCCTCGCTGCTCCTTTGAACGGCATCTCGTAGACACAGATGGGGGGAGAGACGATGGTCTTTCCCTGATTCTCCGTTTGAACTCTGGATGAACTGAAGACAGACCTCCTGTAGTCGAGAGAGAAATTGGAGGGGACACAACACACACACACGCACACGCGCACGCACACGCACACACACACACACACACACACACACACACACACACACACACACACACACACACACACACACACACACACACACAAACACACACACACACACACACACACAAACACACACACACACACACACACACACACACACACACACACACACACACACACACACACACACACACACACACACACACACACACACACACACACAGACACACACACACACACAGACACACACACACACACACACACACACACACACACACACACACACACACACACACACACACACACACACACACACACACACACACACACACACACACACACACACACACACACACACACACACACACACACACAAAAAAGAGCAGAGATCAGTAGAGGCCCAGGGTGATTTCTTGGCACTGGACTGGACTAAATGCTTCCCCCTTGTTCCGGTGAGAAATGTGGGGTGGGTTTGCAATGAGGAAGCTCTGTCTCTGCTAATATGTAGTGTTTGTAGCTGTGCATTATTCATCATGGGAGTGTAGAAAAGGGCCCAAGGGGTGTGCCATGTGTGTTTCTATTGGCGAACGAAGGTGAGGTTCTACAAAGCGTATCAATGAGGAGATTTTCTCCCGGTTTTAATAAAGATGCAAAAGATGCATAGTGAAAATGCAAAACAGGGCTTGAGGTCTTGCAGCATTGCTTCATATAAACTTGGTATTTGAAGTCAAAGTAAACAAATAATCCAAAGTAATGTTGATACCTGGCCAGTGTCTGCCAGGTATCAACTGGCAGACACTGCTAGGCGCCATGGCCCAGTGTGACCTTGATTATACAGGGTCTCCCGGCTAGGTGGCTGGGCTTTTTTGATCACATAATGGTGTCTCACCACAGAGAGCCTTGGGGAGAGGTGAGAGGCCTCCATATTAAGTCACTACATTAAATCTCTCTCAAACCATCGCCATTAAAGACCATTCTATCAACATTAAGCAGGTCACTGTGTCTCTCCTTGCTCGTTTGAGTGGAAAAAAGTGGGCCTTTGCCTGACTGCTCTTAATTTAATTGAGTTTGGTGGTAAAGCTTCTCATGTGACAAGGTGAAAGGGTGCACATGTCTGAATTTTTAGTGGACACCTTAGAATCCTGATTGGTATTTCTAATTCACTCTTGTCATCCACAGTCTTGTCATTAGTCCCGATTGAAAAATAGACAATGTCCGGATGAAGATAGTTTCATTTAGTCACCTCACTACCTATCACTGAACACTTGGACCCTGTGGGTCATAGACATCATTTCAACCCTAATCGCTGAACAATAACAATATTAGTTCCATCTCTTTGTCGTCCAAAACGTCTTTAAGAATGAATTCATGTGACATGGCTTTAAGGAGCAAGTTGATCGCGGACCTCGGGATCGAAACCGTGGCATCTTTGCACCAAACAGCCTCTTCGGGACCTAGCCGCGTGTGGATGGTGCTATTCCCCTGACCTGTGTGTTCTGGGGGGTGGATGGGAGGGAGGGAGGGGGCGGAGGGGGGAGGGAGGGAGGGGGTCACTGTGTGCTCGGGGTGAGACACCTGTGAGGTTGCTGCCATCATCCAGGGACGGCGAGGAGATTTATCACCTATTGATACACACCCCCACCGTAAACCCCGGCCCCCAAGACAAACCCCACAGTACATTGTTGACTCATGAGTTGCACACCCGTAGTCCCATGAATCATTTCTCTTAAAAAGAATATTTCCCAGCTCCTCCACTCTTCCTTTTTTTTCTCTGTGATTTCCCATCCTCTGTCAAAGAGATTAAGTACTCTCCTTGCAGCCAAATAAAGAAACCATGTTTTTCCTGTTTCTCTTTGGGAGAGAGGCAGGAGAAAGAAGCAGCGGTGGAAGGTGTTTTGCCACTGGGTGCAGCCTTGTTCTCCTCCCTTTTTCCTGTGCTCTACAGAAGGTACAGCACGTGTTTTTAGATTTGCTCTCGCTCTGGCAAGGGCCTTTACACGAGTGTTGTACAAACCCTGACTTCTGATGAATGTTTGCCTTTTATTGTGACCTTGTTTATTTCTTTACAGCACATTTTCCCCTCTTTTTTTTTTTCCCGTTTTTCATATCGTATTTTGGAATAATAATAAGAAAAATATTAACACAACCACACTTGCTGTGTGATGTGCGGTTATGCAGGGAAATAAACCTTTTAAACATGTTCAGAGCATATGAGGCCCCTTTCCCACCCTGTACTACAGCGGAAGTAATAGTTATTGCTTCCACACTCAGGGAACCGTGGTTACGATAATGCAACCCAGAAGTGATCATGCTTGAAATTCTTTAATTAACAATTCTAGTGAATTCCATGCAGATAGCTCCTTCCACCTCTCTCTGTGAGCTGGGTGCAGACTAGCATATGCTTGGAGGACACGTCGACCAAACCAGAGGGGTTGACAGATGTAATAAAAATAAACCTGCCTGCCGGGCCTCACCTCTGCATTCATCAAACCTTCCCCAGTTAGACAACCGGGCTGGTTCGGCTTGGGAAACCCCATTTGTCACCTGTTAAATGCTGCCAGTCTCCCCGTTTACACAGTGCCCCCCTACACCCCCCTGTGTCCTTTAGAAGAACGAATACACTTGCTGTTACGACGTCGGGAGAGTATACACAATAGCCTAAAGTGTTGTGTCTTTTTTCTGTTTCCACGTATTGTCTTCTGGCTGATCATCTAAATTTTTTGGATGGTTTTACCTACTGGTCACGTTGCATCAGACCTTGTTTCAGTTTTCAGTACACCTTGCAGCATGAGAAAGACCACGGCGAATGCTACAGTATGCAACCTGTTCTCTGCAGTGTGACTTGGCTGACAGATTTACATCGGATTAAGCTAACATTCAGACAAGTCATAACGACTAGCATCGATGGGCTGACTTCCACCCTCCCCCACAACCGACACCAGAGAAAATACAACAAAAAACCTTTCAAAACATTAAGGACCAACACACTAGGAAATAGGATGCACCCGGACATCTATTTCCACATTGGGATCATGCATAATTTAAGTGTGATGCCATCAGGGCTGTGGAGGCTTAGCAGGGCAGCCATTTTACAACTCAGTGTTTGATGATAAATGTTCTCAAAGTGCTCTGTATTTTACCAATACTGCACATAAACCACTGGCTGCTAAAAGCCATAACTCAGCTGCACCCACTCTCCCGATTGGTTCTCTAGCACTGCTACTCTCCCAGGCTTCCATTGAAACCCCAAACCTCTCCGTTCTAAGGCTGCTTTCCATTTGTCAAATTGTGGAAACTCGCTTCCACCTCTTTAATTATTCCACAAAAAATGGCATGAATTTTATCAAGACCTGAATGAACGGTTATCCATTACCTTTTGATAACATATGTGGCCGTTTCACATTAATACCCTGTCCATCAGCCTATCTATCTATCTTGTGTTTAAACGCTCAACAAGATACAAGATCAATCTTGTATGTTAATTATTTTCCTAATTAAATATTTAAAGGTTTCACTTTGTCCTCTAATGCATGCCTTTGTCGGTGTACACCAATTGTAGCAAATACATAAAGGTTTAATTGGTAGGAGGCCAAAGGGTCAATTTTCACCATAAGTGATGTCAAGTCAAAGTTCACTTGACCTACAGCTGCAAACTGAGGACATCAAACTGGCGCCCTGGCCCTCATGGACTGATCAACAAATGAGGACTGAGGCCAATCAAGACCGGCCATTGTATATAGCCCATCTGTTATGTGTCCTTATTCAAGTAAATTAAGATATTGATGAGAGGGGTTGGGTCATGCAGTCCGGGGTAGGGCTATGTATTGACATTTGATGATTCGACTGCTTCAAATCATCAAATGTATTTTTTAAATTAACCCCATCTCTCATTGTCAACGTGACTCTGTACTATTATGAACATCAACTAGCATATATGTAAAAGGGAGTTGAGTTTTTCTTCATACATTATCTTATGTTATGTAAGGTCAATCATTCTAATGGTTGAGTGCACTGTAAGTACTTAGACACTCTTGCACAGATAATGTATTCATGCTATATTTAGTTTTGGAGCAGTAGAGAAAAAAAGTGGAATTTGAGTAGCGTCAATGGATGGTTTGCTCAGCTGGAAGCAATGCTTGCCCACCAAACGGGTCAGTAATAGTGTTTCTGATCTCCATACCTTTGAAGGATCCGCTTTGACAGATATTTGAAGGGGACATTTTACTGGGGTATTAAACAGAAAACGCTGTACTGTTAAAAGGGACATTCAAATCCATCTACATCACTTTTGCACATCTGCACCACATTTCAATCAGTGAGAGACCAGTATAAAAAATGAACAATGCAATTTATTGATATAACAAAATTTGGCAAGTGGACACCCATAAAGTTATGCTTCATGGGACGATGGATTCAGGAAGTCTGCCGGGAGATGAGAATTCTCCCTGATGGGGTCCAGACTCTGGTGGTGGTTGTGGTGACAATGGATGGAAATCCTGATCGGCTGCTAGATGAGGTGGAGGGGGCCTGCGATGACCAAGGGAATGAGGGACCCACAGATGGATCGCAAAATGAGAAAAATTAGGCTAATGTGGACTTCCTCATAAAAAATTGTGCCGAGTTAAAAGGATGTGTAAGGCAGAAAGGAAGTGTGTTGCATTTAGTGAAATAGGCAAACAAAAACAATTCATGAACAAATAATCCATAAATATATACAGTATATACAGAGAGAGAGAGAGAGAGAGAGAGAGAGAGAGAGAGAGAGAGAGAGAGAGAGAGAGAGAGAGAGAGAGAGAGAGAGAGAGAGAGAGAGAGAGAGAGAGAAGAGAGAGAGAGATTCAGTAGTCCCTGTTGTTTACTTGTAAACCCAAATATATATTTACCCAAAGCCTGTCACTTAGGTCATCCTAGTGTGTTATGTAAAAATGTTCTATTCAGAATAATTTCAATGCATTTATATTTCTCGCATTTTCTTATGAAAGCCTGGACTGTGACGGTCCGAAGCGATTTTCCACGGCTGCAGTTACACTGTAATTTTCAGAGATTAGTAGCGGAGCCAAATTCTGACAGGGGCATGACGGCAAAATAATACTCCCCTCACAAGTACTCCCCGCTGCTCTTTAAAAGCTGTTGAAGTCAACTTTAAAATGTGGCCGTGTTGTGACAGCTACAGAAACATGGCACTGGTCATCATCCGCGAGAAAACAAACAGAGTTCAATCCGCAGACTTTGGCGCTTGGCACCGTGGCTGAATGGGTGCAGGCAGCGAGGGGGGAAGCTGGCGGTGGAAAGGCTAATGATAGATGTGGCTTGCGCTGACGTCACAGGGCTGGAGACACACGCCTGGAATGCTGCTGCGTCCTCACACCGACGCCCATCTCTGAGTGGTTTTCTGTTTGCCTGGTCAACCTAAAAAGGGAGGGATCCAAAGGCCGCTGGTCGCTCTGGCAGGTGTCCCTGTGTCCTCAAAGTCCCCAGGCCCTGACCCTTCTTATTGGTCCCCGGGGACTGTGGCATATCCACGGGCCCAGGCCGTACCCATGGAACCAAGCTAGGGGATGCCAAAAACACACGGTGTTGGTTCCAGGCCAACACCATCGTCTTCCAAGGTCTTCCTGGTTCTCTTCTCGCGCTCTCTCTCTCTCTCACTCTCTCTCTCTCTCTCTCTCTCTCTCTCTCTCTCTCTCTCTCTCTCTCTCTCTCTCTCTCTCTCTCACTCTCTCACTCTCTCTCTCTCTCTCTCTCTTTCTCTCTCTCTCGATCACTCTCTCTACTTCTCTCTCTCTCTCTCTCTCTCTCTCTCTCTCTCTCTCTCTCTCTCTCTCTCTCTCTCTCTTGATCGCTCTCTCATTCTCTGTGGTGCCCAGAAGAGCCTCCGTACCTAGCCCTTCTCCTCATTGCCCTTTGAGATTTGAATCTCTCACCACCTCTCTGGTGAAAGTCAACCTGCTGCCAAGACTGGTTGGAGTTCTGGAAAAAAGCGGTACCGTGCCTTGCTTCAGGGAGGTGGGCTGGGCAGAGAGAAGCTGTAGGTGGGTGTAGGGTTGGGGGGGATGTGGTCTTACCAAGGGAAGACCAAAGCAGGGGGAAAAACGAAGGTTCAATGACGGAAATTATATTTTTTCACCTAATTTTGGAGGCTTTTAAAAGCTCCCCAGAGGACTTGCCTGGATACACACCCTAACACATCATTTGGTTTGAACATCTGCCCCATCTCCTCACATTCATGTTTATTATACAACTGTGATTTAATGAATGGTGGAAAAGCGCACGAGACAACGCCCTCATTTGCCTAATGAACTACGGTTTGTCTTGCGGTTTGCAGAGGTCAGGGAGATGGTCCATATGGGAGCCCTCACCATGTGCAAAACTGACCCGGGCAAGGTTGGTCCCTTAACCCCTTCAGGACCTTCAGGACCCCCGCTCCACGCTGAAGGACCTGCTGCTCTGACCTGAGGGGCCACCGGTGCGCTGATAAATATGATTGATTGGGGTTCATCCTAATGAGCAGGTGAATGCTAAGAATATTACGCACGCCCGCTGACCTCATCAGCACGTGCAACAATTAACAATGTGCCCGTTTTTAACGGGGGGATCGCATTGATCAGAGTCAGACACAGAGTAAGGGAGAGCTCATCATCATCAGAACAAGGACCCACTGCTCTCTGTGAGGGCCCTCGGCTGTCTCCGGGCCCTCCCGCTCCCCGTGTCTCCCGGCGTAGTCGCCGTGCCCTCAGTAGATGCCCTCTCCTGGGTCCCGGGAGCATTCTGATGTGCCCTCTTTCTCTGGCAAGGTTGTATTTCTTCATTAGAGCCTCTGGGGGCTGCCAGAGTCCCGGAGGATGTCAGAGTACATTAATTCTCATCAGAACACGGGCCCTCTCAGGTGTGAATGGCAGCCAGCAGCTGTCGCCGGGGCTCTCTCAACCCCGCCGCAACTCATATATCACTCAGTGCACGCGCACCGGAGACACACACACGCACACGGGCAAAACACGCACGGGCAACCAGCGCACGCCTAGACGGAGAGGCACGCGCACACACACAAACACACAAACGAGCACCAGCGCACGGCTAGACAGGGATGCACGCGCAAACACATAAGTCACTGTGCACGCCAATATGGACATGCGCATGCAAGCACACACGTACACATACTCCCACACACATACAATCACATGCCTTCACACACACACACACACACACACACAATCTCACCCACACATACAAACACGCACACACACACACACACACACACACACACACACACACACACACACACACACACACACACACACACACACACACACACACACACACACACACACACACACACACACACACACGCAGACAGAGGGGACATGAATAGTTCTGTTGGAGGAACCTCGTATTGTCCCACTGATGTAAATCACGGCTGAAAAAGATTTACGTTGAAATCATTGGTATATGAACATATCTCAATTTGGGATCTGACCCATGATAATTGCAAAAGCAGCCATATATCTTAAAGTCTTTAGGGGGACAAGATCCTGTCTCTGCTTAATTTTCCATGTGAGTAAATTTGCCTCGTGCCCATTGAGGGTCCTGTGATTGCCTCATAGCGTCTCCAGCGTTGACCCTAACTACTTTAGTCTGGCATGAATCAATTCATATCAATCTCTCTCTCTCTCTCTCTCTCTCTCTCTCTCTCTCTCTCTCTCTCTCTCTCTCTCTCTCTCTCTCTCTCTCTCTCTCTCTCTCTCTCTCTCTCTCTCCTCACATTATCTTCCTCTCTCACTCCCTTTTTCTCTCGGCCTCTCTCTTGATAATTCACTGTCATTAGAACCTGCATAATGCATGCAGAAACATACACATACGCATACATATCACATACACGCACATACACACGCATGCACACACACACAAACACACACACACACACACACACACACACACACACACACACACACACACACACACACACACACACACACACACACACACACACACACACACACACACGCACACACACATAGAAACATTACAAACACACACATCAAAACATCAAGAACACACACAAACACACAAGCACACACACACACACACACACACACACACACGCACACACACACACACACACACACACACACACACACACACACAAGCTCAGACACACACAAGCTCACACACACACACACACAGCAACATCATACGCAAATACCCTCACACACACAAACATATTGACGTTTCTCCCCCCTCCTTTTCTCTTTAACCGTACTTTGCTGGCTATCTCTGCTCTTCCATGGCATGACATTGCCCTGCATGTGTTTTCCTAAGATATTTCCTCAAGTAATTACACAGAGTAATTCCTCCCAGTGTGGTTGTTATGGCTCCCAGTAGACACATACACAAATTACTCATATTTGCTATGCGGTCAAAGAACTCAGCTGTCCCTCTAGACTATGGTTTACATTATGAAGGTCTGCCTATTAAAACCATTTGTTAAGGTCTTCACTCCTGGGAGGAGAGAGGCAGCAGCTCTGTAGGACACTCAAACCCAAGCCTCAGAAGCGAGCTGTTAATTACTTCGGTTTGTTACAGAATCCCACACGTTGGCCCTCAGGACCTGACAGCCGGGACTTAATCCCCCCTCCTCACTGAAGCCAGACAGAGGTCCACGCGACAGAAGACATTGCTCTTCCTGGCTCAGGGGCAGGCCGGACTTGTTAAAAGATACTTAAGAGGGGGGTAAACCCAACAGGGTTTAGGGATGTCAACGATGATCCCTCTCTGCTGTGATTATTTTGTCATCGTGCGCTCACATTTTCCATGACATGCGGTTGTTCCACACATTACTTATCTGT
>NC_079425.1:21772131-21779631 GCF_026213295.1 Gadus chalcogrammus | reverse complement strand
AGAGTGTGCTTTTCTGTTAATTAGCTGCGGAATACCACTATCATTGCAGCTGCAGGCAACCTTATATATATTCTCTGTGCAGGTTGCGACAGGCCCCCTTGCAAATTACCCAAACAGCACCACCCCCCCCTCCTACGCAAGCTCCCCTTCAAGCCTAACTGCCGTCTCAGATGACGGGATGAGGAGCCACTGCTGGGGGTAATGAAAAGAGGAAACAAAAAGACCTGGAAATGAATTGCCATATAACAACATGCAGGTACACTCGATTCCGATTCCAAGTCTGTGGTTTCGGGTGACGGTGAATAGGTGATGAGCCCTGGCATCACGCCCCTGGGGGCCTGCTATGCCACCATCCTTCGCTCAAATGTCTCTTTAATTAACAACAGCGTCCTGACGCCCTCCTCCCATCATTAGAACTCAGTGGAACGTTACTGTTGAAAGTGAAGTGGATGTCTGCCCGCAGTAGACTTTTTTTTTCTTTTGGGGGCATAGCTCTCCTCAGTGTTCAGTCAATTGGATCAAAACTGTCTTCTGCCGTTGGGTGGGTGACAACACATCTCTTTCTTATCTGACACAAAAAAAAGAAACGCCCTTCTCGTCATGCAACGGAAAGTACCCCGACTTCATAGTTACTTTCCTTTCCCGAGCAATTTGCAGAGTTGTTACTCAGGGAGAGCCCAGCTTGAGTGTTCTCGTTTCAGACTTGACACCCTCAACGTGTCCGTAATTACGGGATTTACAGTGGAACTGGCATATCAATTATTTGGGGAGGCATACCGCCTCCCCAAACTTCACCTCAACACAAACATCTCGGGGACTTCCCTGACACGCCGACGTGTTTGCCTGGGACGTGACGTGTCATTATACGCGCACGCATATTGTACAGCGCTCTCGCCCGTACCACCCGGGGACTTTGTCTAACACCTGTCACAAACCACCAGCCTCACTGGTGGCTGGTGGCTGGTGGGAGCCTGGCATGGTTTTGATGTGTACTCAAACATAATGTGCTGTAAAAATATCCCTGTCCTCTGCCAACACGGACAGAGAGAAAGACAGGGAGAGAGAGAGAGGGAGGGAGGGAGGGAGGGAGGGAGGGAGAGAGAGAGAGAGAGAGAGAGAGAGAGAGA
Source organism: Gadus chalcogrammus (assembly GCF_026213295.1). Lineage (NCBI taxonomy): Eukaryota > Metazoa > Chordata > Actinopteri > Gadiformes > Gadidae > Gadus > Gadus chalcogrammus. Next base: position 21,778,504 of record NC_079425.1, on the reverse strand, counting down.
GAGAGAGAGAGAGAGAGAGAGAGAGAGAGAGAGAGAGAGAGAGAGAGAGAGAGAGAGAGACAGAGACAGAGACACAGAGAGAGAGAGAGAGAGAGAGAGAGAGAGAGAGAGAGAGAGAGAGAGAGAGAGAGAGATAGAGAGAGAGAAAGAGGGAAAGCGAGAGAGAAACAGACAGAGAATGAGACAGAGATAGAGAGAGACAGAGAGAGAGAGAGATAGAGACACACAGAGAGACAGAGACAGGGAGTGTGAGAGAGAGATAGAGAGAGAGAGAGAGAGAGAGAGAGAGAGAGAGAGAGAGAGAGAGAGAGAGAGAGAGAGAGAGAGAGAGAGAGAGAGAGAGAGACAGAGAGAGAGAGAGAGAGAGAGAGAGAGAGAGAGAGAGAGAGAGAGAGTGTGTGGAGAAGCAGCAGTCTGTCGCTCTGGCAGCTCTCTCCTCTCCACTCATGCCGCAAGCGCTATTGCTTACCCTAGCATTCTGCCGCTGCCACGCTACTCATACACACACACTAACACACACACGCACTAACACACACACACACACACACACACACACACACACACACACACACACACACACACACACACACACACACACACACACACACACACACACACACACACACACACACACACACACACAACCGATACGTCGAAACAGATGAATAGACTTAGCGCTATTAAACAGCTCCATCTGTTGCATTAGCACTGATAAGAGAGCTCCATTTGCCGTTGGTGACACGCCCATTCCACATATTCCCCGGGTCAAACTTGACGTTGTTTATTTTTCGGTACATTAACATCAAATTAAGGATTTGATGCCACGTAACATATCGTTTTCTGGAAAATATAATGTTGTCATGTTATTTTTTTTCCCCTGGGGGTATTTAGTATCAGAGGCCTTAATTTGAGTTCATTTTCCTGTCATGCCCTAAGAGGCCATCACTTGGACTATTTGATCCTGGTGGTGTTCCTGTAGCACACAAAACGTGTATTCACTAACTCTTTTATGGTCTAGCCTCCTCTGGTGTGCATATACTGTTACAGAGGCTTGGTGGTGACAGGGGACACTTCTTCCCGAGGAATGATCCTCGGGAAGAAGAGTATTGCGACACATGGAAGATTCAAAATTCCACTCAATTTCATGTACAAATATTTCTTCACATTTTTCTCGGAGGCTTTTAAGCTACTTTTGGCCGGCCTCACTTACCTTTATAGTTACATGATTTAAGTGCTTGACCTGGAAGGGCCATGGAATTAATCATATTTGTGTGTGTGTGTGTGTGTGTGTGTGATAGTGTGTGCCTGTGCTTTTGGGAGTGTCTTTGTTTTTATACTTTACATTTACAGTGGCATTTTACGATTTAAACTCTTATTTAACACATTAACCCTCTCGTATATCCCCGTTTCACACATACTCCCACCAAACCCCGCTGCCTCTGTTTGCCCAGCTGTGAGGCGTGTTTGTTCATAAAAAATACAGAATTCAATGAAATCTAAAGAGGAGGGAGAACGAGCGGGGGGGGGGGGGGGGGGGGGGTGAAGGGTGAAGCTAGGGTCTGCCAGAGTGAGAGGAAAGAGGAGGTCCTGCACCCCCCCCCGCGCCCTAGACGCTACTGGTAAACCTCTGGGGCCGGGCCAATCAAAGCAGCGTGTCAGGAACCTGAGACCCAGTCCCACACACCTCGGCTCCATGTTCCTCCTCCCTAGTCCTGCGATCTCCTTCTCCCTGGCCGCCCTCCTCTCTCCCCTCCGGTGTATCTCTGTTGCATCTCTTCACCTCTGAGCCACCATTTCATGGTCAATATCGAGGACACACTGCAGTCATCCCTCCATCTTCTTCCCTGCTTTTACTCCTTCTATTTATTTTCTGACTTATGAGGGATTTGCAGGCAGCGCTCACTCACACTCACACAAGTGCTGACTCACCCAATTGACTGCCTTGCCCCTGGGCCACGCATTGTGGTTGGGGCAGCAGGGGGGGACTGCCCTATTCCAATCCCAGACAGCACCTGTGGCCTTGCGGGATCCCGTTTGCTTTTTTCCGTTCCCCTTTGGACGTTTGAGCTGGATATCCCCTCGACATCGCCCTGTCAGCGTTACCGCATCACCCGGGCCTACTGGGGCCTGGTTAAGCCCCTTGGCCTCAGGCCCTAGCCCGAGCAGATGGTCCTGTCCAACTCCACCTTCTTGGATGGTCCCCTTGACCTGGCTTCGGAGACAAATAGACGGTGATATCACCCCTGGCGTTTGTTTACTCCTGTTTTTGTTTGGGCTCATATGAGCGCAATATTTCTGCCTGTCCACTTAAAAGTGTCTGTTTATATTTTTACTGTGTGCAGCTAGAAATGACTAGGATTCATGCAAAGTCTGAACCGTCTAGAGAAATGAACTTCGTAAAGCGCCCCCAGATGATAGCAATTTTGAAATGCAGAATCAGTGTTCATTTATAAACGTACAAAATAAATGGGGAAGCTTTCGGAATTTGAGTGCTAAATTTGGTGTGGTTTGTTTTTGTTGTGTTTTGTGATATTTCCTTGGAGTCCCTTTAATAAAGTGCACGCATTTTCTTGAGACTTGCTTTATGGCACGGTATTAAAAGCACTGTGCTGTGTTTTTAATCCAGCAGGGGTGTAGCCCCCAGAAGCTAAGTGTCTTTAAGGAGCAGTGACATTAGCTTGTTTATTGGTTGCAAGGGCGTAAAGATGCTATTGTTTTAATTGCTTGTAGATGCTCCTGGGATTGCTGGAGATCAGCCAGACTGCAGACGGCAGCATATTGGGAATGGGATAACAGACTGAAACAAAATAAGCCAAAGTATACATTAGCTTTATTTGATTTGTTTACCATACGTCTGAACCGATTCTTTGGACATCATGAGATATGGGTGGCAGGTTCACTCTTTTGGAGGTGGTTTGCCAGATTAAAGCAATGTGTTTGCAACAGGCTATAGGTTTTACAACCAACATCAGTGATTTCATGAAATATGAAAAATGGCAATGGACAAGACATGTTATTGATGACCTTTCAGTGGTATTAACAGGCTTCTCGCCCTTAGTTTCCGGAGTCAAATGAAAGCCAATGGTGATAATCGGTTCTGAAGCTAGATCCGTCTAACAATGCAAACAGGTAAATATCTTTAACTCAATTTGACATTATTAATTGCTACTTGATTAAGAGCTTGCTCAAACAAAACAGACATCACACAAACCCACAAACTGACACTCACGCACACACACACGGACCCACCCACCCACACACTTACACACACACACACACACACACACACACACACACACACACACACACACACACACACACACACACACACACACTCACTCACACACACACACACACACACACACACACACACACACACACACACACACACACACACACACACACACACACACACACACACACACACACACACACACACACACACACACTCACACACAGACACACACACACACACACACACACACACACACACACACACACACACACACACACACACACACACACACACACACACACACACAGAAAACGACCCACACTCCCCCACCCTCCTTGTCCTGGGCGACGCCTTCGGTTCTCTGTGTGGCTCTGGGCCCCTGTCCTCCCACTGGACGGCTGCCCCTGGCGCTCCGCTACCTTTTTACATATGCACGCCGTGACCTTTGGACCAGGGCCCTCTGGTGGGACATTAGCCGGGGGGCCGCGGGAGAGGCAGCTAGCGGCTTTAACAAGTTCCTGAGAGCTTTGGGCCTGGCCTCGCGTCGGGAAGGGGAGCGGGGGCGCGAGCGGGAAGGGGCGGCTGGGGTAATTTCCCGACGCTGCAGAGGGACTGTTGGGCGTTGTAAATGTGACATGACTCCTTTCCTCTCTCGCTCTCGCTCTCGCTCTTGCTTTCGCTCTCTCTCTCTCTCTCTCTCTCTCTCTCTCTCTCTCTCTCTCTCTCTCTCTCTCTCTCCCTCTCTCTTTTGCTTTCTCTCTTTATCTGTCTCTCTCCATCTACTTCTCTTTATCTTGTTTTCTCTCTCTCTCTCCTTTCTCTCTCTCTCTCTCTCTCTCTCTCTCTCTCTCCCCCTCCTCCCTTCCTCTCTCTCTCTCTCTCTCTCTCTCTCTCTCTCTCTCTCTCTCTCTCTCTCTCTCTCTCTATCTCTCTCTCTCTCTCTCTCTCTCTCTCTCCCCCCTCCCTTCCTCTCTCTCTCTCTCTCTCTATCTCTCCTCTCTCTCTCTCTCTCTCTCTCTCTCTCTCTCTCTCTCTCTCTCTCTCTCTCTCTCTCTCTCTCTCTCTCTCTCTCTATCCCTCTCTCATCCAGTACCCCAAGCGGTCCCCCTCTCCCTCCCCCCGCCCCCGCCCCGCTCTGCTGGGGCCCCTTCAGGCAGGTGGCAGTTGGGTTCTAAGCCTCCTCCCAAAGCCCTTGAAGGATGTCTCCCCCGTTCAGCTAATAAGGGTCCCGCCTCACCCATTCACCAGGGGGACGGCCATTTAATGAAGTGCCTGACAACTGGGTCCACAGACTCCTGTCGACGCGCCGCCAATGGCTGCCCCCGTACCCCACCCCACCCCACCCCCCCTATCTTCCTTCTCTCCTTCCTCCTTCCTCCTCTTCCCCACCCTCACCTCCTCCTCTCCCCTCTGCTATGCATCACGGTTCAGATGCAGAGTTTGTATGTTGCTGCCAGAGAGGAGGAGGAGGAGGAGAAGAAGGAGGAGGAGGAAGAGGAGGAAGAGGAGGTGCTTAAGACCGGCGGGGCCAGCCGGTCTTAAGCAGCGATGGGACGGAGGTGGAGAGGAGGGGGACTCCTCCCCCCCCCCCCGCTTGTGAATCTCGGTCGTCGCGGCGACGGCGGCGACGGCGGCGACGGCGGCGACGGCGGCGCTGTTGCCAGTGACAGCTCCTGCGTTGCCGTGGGTACCAGGGCGGAACACAGCGGGCAGAGGTCTCCCACCCCAGGCCCCCTCAGCCGCCTCCAGAGCAAATGAGCTGCCAGGCCAGACTAATGGAGTCCTAATTGGTGATTAGGAGAGAGGGGAAGGTGAGGGGGAGAGCCTCCTCGCAGTGTGCTGTTGGCTGGCGTCGAGGAGCCGCCCGCTGGATCCACTGCTTTTAAAACAACAAGCAACAGCTCCTTCAGGGGAAGACGAGCTGCCGTCGACGTGAACTGGTGGACTGTGCCGAAGCACATACACACCAGCCGAGGAGACAGCGACCAACCACAATATACAATCAGGGAGCCGAAGTCTGATCTAATGCGGTGACCCATGCTAACTTACCGTGCACATCAATGTACTTCATGAGCGTATTTTTCTATGAGGGAAATCTGCCCTTCCTGACTACTTATCATGAGTCCAGATCAACCTTCTGGCGGGAAGGCTGAAGACTAAAGGAGGAGTGTTCATCTGTCCTAATCACACGAGACGGGGCCGGCTTTAAATAAAACAGGGCCACTTTAGCCCGGCCTCTCACCACCACTATTTATATGAATATGAAAGGCCCTTAGGTGGCTAGGGTTACGCGTTCGCTTTATGCGGTGCAATGAAGAGGAGCAGGCTTGGAGAAGCATCCTGTTAGAATACAAACTACTGAAACTGTACCCCCCCCCCGCTCTCCGTTTTGTGAATGAGGAGATGCGGCCGGGCGGTTGTGAATGAATTTGTGAATGGGGCCGGGGGGCTGATAATTATTGGGTGGATAGGGTGACGTCTGCTGGGGATGCAGAGCTTGTTGGGCCAGAGAGGACAAGGACTGTGATGACTGCCTGTCTGCTTCCTGCTACTAATGCACCACATTAGCCCTGCATGCATGTGTGTGTGTGTGTGTGTGTGTGTGTGTGTGTGTGTGTGTGTGTGTGTGTGTGTGTGTGTGTGTGTGTGTGTGTGTGTGTGTGTGTGTGTGTGTGTGTGTGTGTGTCTATGTGTGTGTGTGTGGGGGTCTGACATACTATTTATAGGCAAGCCAGGATGTTGATAGTCTGTCCAGTCTCACTTTTCATACAGATGGTAATATTAGTCCAGTTTTACTCCAGATCTTCCCTCTCTCTCCTTCACGAGGGCTGATGTTGGGATGTAGGTTAAATCCTCCATTTTGCCTCCGCACAACTCAACTTTGTCGGAGCAAGACCGTTTTTCACTTTCTTTTTTTCCTTACTTTCGTATCTATTTGATGATTTATATTTTGTTTCAATTCAGTGGGTGAGTACAGAAGAATTGGCAAGATCTCTCAACGCTTTTATTTTTTCAACTGTGCATAATGGCACATCTAAATTGTGTGCGTTGCCTTTAGTGAGATCTTTGGCAGACAACTGGCTGCATCCTGGAGAGGCCAGAGAAGAAGACTGAACGTATACGCCTCTCTTCATTACC
>NC_079425.1:21749383-21761883 GCF_026213295.1 Gadus chalcogrammus | reverse complement strand
CGCTTATTAATATCCTTTATTCACCCGCATCAACACAAACGCCCGAGCAAGGAGGTTACATGGGCAGTCCGGTGAAGTCTTTGCCCAAACACCATGACCAAAATGGTAACTGACTGACTTCAAATGGATATAAGTTAATGGTGAAGAGATTTGTATATTTAACAGAACGGTGGACATCTTCCATACTGACTTCAAGACATATCAATAATATTATGTAGCTCATTGATGCGTGACTCCATAACATTATTAGGTGGTGCTCTGTGAATGATCAACGGTAAGACAAAAGCCTCTACAAACAGCCTTCCTCCTGACCCAGCTATCCCTGGGACTAATTATTATCTTATGGAAATGTGGCTATTCCTGCCTACTTCCACATCCCTAATTATTTCTGTTATTCCAATATCAGCCAGGCTTTGATGTCCCAAATCCTGTATTTAAATTGTGTAAGATCCATGTCCTGGATTCCCTCTGAGAATTGTCCATGTAAAATACATGGGCTCCGTGTGGGTATTACCGGGGCCCCCAGGGGCCAGCCTACACCAGGTCTTCCCTCTTTTTTTCCACAGTTTTTCTTTTCCTTTTTTTTTTGCCTTGTTGGGTGTCTGTTGGGAGAGCGTGGATGTAGTGTCGGCACTGAGATTGAGGTCTGATCTTCTACTGCGTTCTTCTGTGTTTGATTCGGGTCTCTGCAGAGTGTTTAAGAGGGAGAGAGAGAGAGAGAGGGAGTGAGAGAGGGAGAGAGAGAGAGAGAGAGGGAGAGAGAGAGGGAGAGAGAGAGGGAGAGAGAGAGGGAGAGAGAGGGAGAGAGAGAGGGAGAGAGAGAGAGAGAGAGAGAGAGAGAGAGAGAGAGAGAGAGAGAGAGAGAGAGAGAGAGAGAGAGAGAGAGAGAGAGAGCTTTGTCAGTATACGGTAACTGGTCACCACCTCACCATGATGGGACTTTCAGATAGCTAGGTTATAGTTGTTGCATAGCCATGTTTTTTTGGATATCTGATTATCTATGGATGATTTTCTTTTACTATGCAGGAAGAGTCTAGCGTTATTGGATTAGATCCAGAGAATATAATTATAGCATACAGGCAGAATATAGCTTTAATGGATTAGATGCCTAACTATATCTCGATGATATTGTTAACAGGGAGAGTATAACGTTAATGGATTGGTTGAGGTGTGTAAAGTTTTGGCTCATATAATAAAGCCATTGATGATTTATGTGTAAAGTAAATGGTTTCGGTAAATGAGCGAGGGTTAAATGTCTCAGCACCATATGGTCGGGCACCGTCTTGGCAGACAATTAAATGATTCTCCAACTCATCCTGCAATAAACGTACGGAATAACATCTCTTCATATCTCCCGCTTCGCGTACAGCGACGGTAAAAGAACAAGAAGCGGCGCCGATTCTGCATTCAATCCAATTACCTTCCCTACAGGAGGACCCGAGGACCCAGGGAGACAGGAGGCGGGAGCCGTGGGAGAGAGGAGACGTTCCCTCAGCGTCGAGCCCTGCTCTGGGCCCCGGCGTTCTGCTCTCTAAAAGATGACTGTGTGTTGAGCCATCAGCACGGTATCTTCACACACATGAGCTATGGCCGCGTGCGCTGCGAGCAACACTTTTATTAATGGCGAGCTGTCTGCGGGCGAGATGCTCTGCATATTTGCATATTAAACAGGCAGGGAAGGGCTGATGCCCAGTTCATTACCGTCCAAGATAAATCAGCTTAAACATCCCTCCTCCCCCCTACTCCGCCTCTCTCTCGTCTAGCCTCTCTCCGAGGGGCCCTTTCTTCCGTCTCCCCCCCCCCCCCCCCCCCCCACCTCCTCGTCCTGCTGTTGTCTCTCCCGCGCGTGTCTCTTGATGTGGTGCGTTGGTGAGATCATCAAAACACTCTGGTGAGATCATCAAACCCGCTCCGCCGACACTCCAGCTCCGGTGCTGCGACGGAGTGTGTGTGATGGTACCGTCGCTCGCGTTCACACCAAAGGCGTGTGTGTGTGTGTGTCTATGAAGGAGAGGAGGGGGGGGAAAACATTTACTATTTGGTTGGATTTACTACTTCAACCTCTGTGGCAGAGCAGCTGTTACGGTGCGGTAATGAGTTATGAATTCCGTAGCTGCTGTGATTAGAGGCAGATGAGATGTAATCATAAAATGTCTTGTGACTGCCGCCATTAACTCTGATGTGCTTATTAGGGTGCAACATATTCCGGCGTATTACTTGACACACATATGTTTGCCGCTGTTTAGTTTCTTTGGTAGAAATAACATTTCCCATTTATTCGTGTAAAAAATAAGTTACACTTCACATTTCCCATATTACTAATGGCATTGAATATTTCATTTGAAAAATAATGTCAGGAAAGGAATCATCGTGTGTGGCTGTATTATTTTTCATAATAACTAGAATACAGTTAAGAAGTTTTCAAAAATCACTGCAAATCTTTTTTTCATGTATCCGTCATATCATTCAGTTTTCTATTAAACTACATTTTAAATTGCTCAAGTACAGAATGTTGGCCCTGCGAAGAACCGAGTAATCAAAAACCTGTTAGGAAAGAGTTATTGATTGTCATTTAGCAATGGGCTGCGGCCATGGTCACAGTAAAGAAGAGGCTAAGACAGTGGGGCATCGTCAGCGAAAAGAGTGAATATGAAACTCAGTTTGAATATAATCCAGACGCGCGGGTTACACCTTCTGTAATCTGAGTTTTTCCATACAACTCTTCTCAGTAATTAAATAAAATGGAAGCCTTGTTTTCTTAGCATTTCCAATCGAGTTCTATTTTGACCATATACTGCCCCTTTAAGTGTCTTAATGGTGAGTATGTGTGAGGATGTGTGTGAGTATTTGCACTCAAAGATCTGAGGCGCGAGTGTAGCATAAACAGGCGTTTACGCAACAGTTTATACTATACACCCATGCCTCCGATTTTTCCACCAATCTACCGTGGAATACGTCTCAAACACTGTCGTTAACGCACTTACCCACATCATAATCATGCTGGTTTACATAACGGCTACTTTATTATTTTTTCACCAAAACAAGATTAACGTTACCATCACGGTGGATTAGCACGCAGCACACAGATGTTGCATTGCTGCAGTGTTAAATGGAGAATGGCGTTGGCATGAGAACCATGTGGACTTGGGCTGGGAGTCAACGTGTGCCCCGTTCAGGCTCTGCTACACAGCTACTACACCAAGCTGTTTATACGCTGGCTCCTCTCCAGACAACCACATTATGGACGTCAACGAAACAGAAACAAAAGCGCACCAGAGAGAGAGAGAGATGAAAATAATACATTCCTCTGTGTGGGGCCAACGGTGTGATGTGGTGCTAATAATACATTTACCCTGGATAGCATGCCTTGACACCTTGTGTTATGGCTACCTATAACTGATGGCTACTCCACAGACCCAAATCTGGGCGCATTAATGTCAAACTGAAAATAGGATAGTGCAGTGGTTGACTCCCAGGCCAGTACCAAAAAGGCACTGGGTTCGATCCCCCGATGTCCTCAGCCTCATACCTGTAGGCGACCTTGAGCGAGAGGCCTTACCCTTACCTTCTCCTGAGTTTTATGCACTGCGATCTGAACTCACTGTGACTTGTTTGGGATGAAAGTGTCTCCTTAATGACTACTAGTGAAAAGAAACAGTTGCACAAAACAGTTGTCTTTCGTACTTTTCGTACTTGTTTTGCTGTGTATGTCAAGAACCATCCCTCTCAGCCACGTGTCGGATGGTTCTTTCCCCAGTCCTTCTCGCCATCCTCCCACTCAATTAATAGCCTGCAGTGAGGAAAGATGCTCTAAGTTGATGACAAGGGTACTTACCCATATGTAAAAGTCTCACTCCACTGCGGCTAGAACAGCCTCATTTTCGGGGGAGGGGGGCCTGACATGATCCTTATGTCACACATTGCGTTTGCAATTAGATTGAACGGCGACACAAGTGAACTTCACACAACCATCAGAAACTTAATTCAGATTTCTTTCCACACCTGCGTCTTTGTGGTAGTACGGTAATAACCTAAGTGTGGGAATGTGTGCATACCAAATACCTACAGTCAGTTGAGGTCAACTACGCAAGTACCTTTCCGGATTTCTGTGGTGAGGGTGTGAATATATTTAGGGTCACGGGTACATCAAGTCATGAACCGGTATAAAGAATGAAGCGAGATATGGAAAACAATAGATTTGGAACAATAGCTTGACAAATCAGTGTATGGGTCAATTTCTGACCTCATCCCTGTTTGGCATTTCTAATTAGAGACCATGCAAGTGTTCTGTTACCAGAGGGGAATAGATATGAGCAGACATTTCCTTCAGTTGCATTCCTGGATCCTTAGTGATGACACTCCTTTTGCAGGCAGGTGTCTTTATAAACCAAAAGATACAAAATCATTCGAGAGGCATTGATTGTGTACGGCTGTTTTGCGATGTCCGATCGCATCTCAAAGAAAGGAAAAACAGTTAAAAGACGCTTGGTTTCGATGCCGAGAGCCCTGGCTGTGTGTATCCTTGTGTTTCTGGAGTGCATATTGCTTTGTATGATGGGCCACGGTGCCTGGCTTATGCATGTTTAATGTTGTTGAACATGAACGCACAGTCAGCCAGTCATAAACACGGCAGCTGGGACACATAAAAGGCTGTAAAGCTGTCAATGAAATTAGAGTGGCGTGTCCACCGGTGCCAATTTACCCAGCAAACACCTGTCTGGACAGGAGGGTGTGGAAGGTTACGAATCGGTACCAAGCACCACCATCCAGCAGACCATACAGGGCCTGAGATGCCCAGTAATCAGTAAATTAGCGTGGCTGCTTTCATCCCCGCTATGGTCCTTCACATGGCCCACAGGGTTTATGAGTCACCGGCGTAATAACAGGTAGGACATTCTTCAAACATCTGAGCCTGTTTTATATGATTGTGTGTGTGGGTGGGCATGTGTATTGTGTGTGTGCATGTGTGTGCGTGTGTGTGTTTGTGCATGTGTGTGGAGTGAGTGGTTCCTTATGCATTGTTGTGCGTTGAATGCATTTGATGTATCTTGTTTTTTAACAAGATGAGTATGCGTGTTACATCTGGGGTAAAGGGAATGACTACACCAGAAGGACCTTTTATCTGGCTGAGGGTGTTGTGTGTGTGGGGGGTAACTTGAAGAAGTGCTCTCCTGTGTATGTGTGTGTGTGTGTGTGTGTGTGTGTGTGTGTGTGTGTGTGTGTGTGTGTGTGTGTGCGTGTGTGTGTGTGTGTGTGTGTGTGTGTGTGTGTGTGTGTGTGTGTGTGTGTGTGTGTGTGTGTGTGTGTGTGTGCGTGTGTGTGTGTGTTGGTGTTTGTGTGTGTGTGTGTGTGTGTGTGTGTGTGTGTGTGTGTGTGTGTGTGTGTGTGTGTGTGTGTGTGTGTGTGTGTGTGTGTGTGTGTGTGTGTGTGTGTGTGTGTGTGTGTGTGTGTGTGTGTGTGTGTGTGTGTGTGTGTGCGCGATGCTCACTTGTTGGGTTAACTGTCTGTGATACGGTCTGCCTCAGGGCAAGAAACACACTCTCTTCAACACCATTATTCATTCAACTCCATTTCTCATTAGAACATTATCAGCCATGTGAAAATTCACTCTCCGATAAGGGATGCATGACCCCAATATGAGATTTCCTTCTATTGTAGAGCTAGACTAATTGATTGTGGTCCTTCTCCGGCAGTAGCCAAGAATACCCTCTCGCTCTCTGGCTCCCTCTTTCCCTCCTTCACTGTCTTTCATTCTTTCTTTCTCTTTCTTCCTTTCTTTCTGTCTGACTCACCCACTCTTTCTGACTCCTTCCTCTGTTCTCGTCCTTTAGTTTTTATGGATTTCCCTTTATCCATACTATAACGTGTATCAAAAATGAATGAAAATAGGCCATATCCTTTTTTGTACCCTCTTTTTATTGCTCTATTATTGCATTGAAATATTAAAAAACATAACTACGTAAATACACACCATGACTCTGTCTAAAATCTATGTCTCAGTGCGTAGTTTAGCAAAGCTCTATCTGTCCGGTCATTGTGGGTGGGTCGTGCCTGCGAGTGTCACGTGATTCTGAAGTGGGTGTCGTGTTGATTGCACCTTAGCTTCCACCGGTGACCACCTTGTGGTCTCCCTGCAGCCACTGCGACACTGCAGCCAATCAAATGTGGTCTGTGGTCAACGAGCAGCCTTTGACCTCAGAGAGTAGCAGGCTGGGCCCAAGTGTGACTACCTACTCAGACTGGGGTGGGGAGTGGCTCCAAAGTGAGCTTTGATTGAGTTACTTTAGGCCTGGGCTCTATTACTCTCAACTCTCTTGTTGTGTTGAATTATTCACTAGGAGCCTGCGGCATCCCAAGGACAGAGCAGCCAAGAACTTTGAACGCTGGGAATCTGTTCCTTTTGGACGTCGGTGGGTTACTCTGTGGTTGAAACAGAGATTTAGAGTCTTTTAATACAATGGTATTATAATGAATATAATGCCTCCGTGGTTTTTGTTGAACTTAACAATGCATGGACATGCTTTGTAGATTGGCCTTTCTGTAAGAAGACACACAAATGTGGTCAAAAGCGGACTTTAATTGAGCCCAAAAGGAATTACAAATATATTTAGGGTGCTGGACAGCAAAGCCATCTACTTGCAAGAATACTCATCCCATCGCTAAATGTTTTGCAAGCTGTGGTATAAAACATGTGTTTAAATATACAGATCCCCCGAACAAGAGCGATAGCAAATGACTACCAGACCCCAGCACTTTATGGAGGAAGCAGCAATGGGGAGCTTCATGAGAGTCCAAGAAAAAGATGCAGCTTCATGAGAATCCTACAAGAGTTTTTTTCCCAGCATAGCTCAATTGTTAACAGTTTAGATGACAATGGGAGAGCCAGGCAGATGATCTCCTCAACATATCCAGATGTTAGGATGGTCACAGAACATCACTCCGGTTTCACAGGTGCGTGTTAGGGAATGTCAGTGATCTGTGTGTATGTGTGTGTGTGTGTGTGTGTTCGTGTGTGTGTGTGTGTGTGTGTGTGTGTGTGTGTGTGTGTGTGTGTGTGTGTGTGTGTGTGTGCGTGTGTGTGTGTGTGGGTGTTTGTGCTTTTGTGCTTTTAATATCAAAAGCATTTTCTCCATTTCCTTGCAATAAAAAAGTGTTGTCAACACATTTGAGAACCGTTGTATTCATATATAAAGGTGCCAAATGGAAGCATTTACCTAAGTGCATTTCCACCCACACATTTGTATCGCAATATCTATGCATCAATCCACGTTACTTGGCAAACAGTGGCAACGCGTGTCTTCATCTGAAAAGGCCTCCAATTCAACGTCCATTTGCTGTTAATGGCAATGGATTACTTTATTGTATTTTGTTTATGATCCACATTGATCGCCTTCCCTCTGCTCTGCACTCTGCACAATGTCATTTTCACACTGAGACAGGCATTCATTTTCCTGCAGTCGTTTTCGACATATACACACACAAACCATTTTCCCAACTGCAAACGCGGATCCTGGAAATCCTATTTGGAATGTCAGCACTGGACCTTTACTGCGGTGACGGGCGTGCGTGCAGACAGGCGTGAAATAACGCGGTTTAGATGTTTCATGTCGCACTAAAGTGACATCATCAGACAGGTCCCTAACTCTTCCAGAAAATAGACTAATGCCTTTACTCCCTCTTTCTCTTGAACCTCTTGTTTCCAAAGGTATAACCTTGTATTTCCTAACAGAACGTGCTTAGACACGCGGCTCTCGTGTGTGAACGTACGTCTTTCTGTCTTGTTTGACTGCCAGGTCACCGACTCATGTTCATTATATTTTCATGAGGCCTGCTGTCTACCCTACTCCCAGAACAACCCCACACTCTGTCAGGCAGTTAGCTGGGAGCCGTACTCCCTACCGGCTGCACTTCATCCCAGCGAGAAGGCTCCTCTTGCAGGGCATCCTGTTTGTTTTTCCAGATGCTGTCCCCGGGAGACCGTACAGAAGCAGAGCAGGAGCTGGAGAGAGACGCAGCGAAGCCGGCGTCCAATCACAGGCAAAGTAGCCGAGGGGCCCGGGGACCACTGCACACATGGTTGTAATGTGCAGAGTTTAAGTGGGTGGTTGCACTGACTACATATTGACACTACGGAGGGCCCTCTACTGCATATTATAGTTATAGATTCACCAAGCGCCGAAACCTGCCGAGCCTCCACGGAGTCGAATGTTCAATGAGGAGAACAAAACACATTCGGATTGAATCAGTGAAGCTGGGAGGAATCGGGATTTTCTCTGGAAGAATACACTTGAGGATTATTTTTCATTCTGTAGAATCAGACTAATGCCCCCCGTCTTCTAAGTAGCTCCTTTGTGCGTCACTCTGTTGCTGCTTAGCGCTAAGAGTCCTCTTTGATTCAGCTTTAAACGGCGGCTTGTCGGAGATGTTAAGACAAATCACAGTCATTTGTCGAGTCTTTGTTTCTGATTTGCCTTTTTATTCGGAATAAGTAGTTTATCCTCCAGCAATGATTTGTCATTGCCTTTGGTTCTCCGGACAGTTTGAGTAAACACATTACCAGCGCACCGTGTAAACAGCGCTCTGATAGCAGTGGAAGGCCTTCTGTTGCTGGTGGTTGTTGCAGATTAGAAAAACAAAGTACAAAGTAACTTGCTGTAATTTATAGAGACACTACAGGAGCTGAATTCATTTAAGTGTTCATTTAAGCAGAACCCTTTAAATTCAAAGACTACGATTGGTTCTAATCCTGTGATGATCCAAAAGAATGATGGTTTTTCAATGTTTGTGACGTGTGAATAGGGCGAGTAATGTGGTAGTGACGTTTTGTTCTTGGATCATAATCATGATTTGATTTTGTACTCCTGTCATCATGTGTGGTCATGCAAAAGAGAAAGCATGCCACTTCCTTCCCCAGCCCACACAACTCAAATGGCCATAATATAATCAGACTTTGAGAGTCTTTGAGGAATCGAGCTGTTATCCTGTTCATTATTGTTTTAAGTTAGGAGGACAGAGGAGAAATGTGTTTCACTGTATGGCACACGCAACACGAGGGCCTCATCTTGCACTGCTTCTGTGGTGTATTGATACAATTAAAGATGAATAAATCAACATAAATAAATGCATGCATACATACTCATTCTGTACGTACATATGTGCATGTATACATACATACAAACATAAATACAGAGATACGTACATGCATACATACATACATACATACATACATACATACATACATACATACATACATACATACATACATACATACATACATAGATACATACATACATACATACATACATACATACATACATAGATACATACATACATACATACATACATACATACATACATACATACATAGATACATACATACATACATACATACATACATACATACATACATACATACATACATAGATACATACATACATACTGTAGGTACGTACGTACATACATACATACATACATACATACATACATACATACATACATACATACACACATACATACATACATACATACATTCTGCATGCGTACATTCGTACATAAATAAATAAATACATGCATAAATACATACAAACATACACATGTACATACATACGTGCATACTTTCATGCATACACACGTGGTACATACATCCATAAAGTATGGCTATATTTAACAAACATTTTTGATTTGGTTCATATGAAACAAATCCAGTCCCTTGATTTTTGAGCATCATTTCCTACAGCAGGAACATGGAAAAATACGTTAGTTTTTGTTCATAAAAAAGTACAGCCAGTGAGATTTAATTAAAATGCAATACTTCATATTCCCCTTTCTCTCTATGTTTCCAAGGAAATGATAAAGATTTAATCCAATTAGCTCCGTACTGTTTCACCAGACTGCAACAGGGAATAGACACTTAATTGGTCTGAAGACAATTAGCCAAATTAATTCCAAAAGAATTCAGAGAAAAGAATCGGATTTAGATAATATTACAATATTGGCCCGGCCGGCTGCACGTTCTTTATTGTATTGAAATGGGACAATGTTAGTTATGTTAAGCAGCTCTGGAACCTAATTGTGGCGCATCTCGCGCAGAGCAACCAATGGGAATAGCATTATTAGCAGGGCTGTTCTCTGTTGGAGGTTTTGTTTCTTTGTAGAAAAATCAAATCAAAATATTTTACACCAGTAGTTGTATGTATGTGTATATATAAATGTGTGTAGATATTTATATAAATATCTGGCAGCTAGTTTTTTGGAAAGTTGTCAGTGCAGCACTTAAATTTGTCGTGGCTCCAATATTGATAGGACGCTTTTGGTTGTTGTCAGCCTCGCTTGGAAGTCTCTTTGGAGGAGAGCGTCTGCTAAATGACTAAATATAAATAAAAATATCTATATATGTATTTCATTTTTTTATTATTAATATTTTATCCTCATTTTATTCAATTCAACTTTCTATGCCATGTGCTAAACAGGTCCAGATGGGTTGATAGTTAAGTAAGGCTTACGTTGCCATAACAGGAGCTGTTGTGGTGGGAGGCGGGGGGATGGTGGGGGCTGGAGGGCAGGGAGGATGAACGCAGAGTCCAGCCCCGAGGGCCAGCAGCCAGAGGGAGGGGACGCAGCCACAGAGAGGAGGGACGCGCGGCCCGGATCGATAGAGACGGAGAAACAAGGAGGTTCCCCTGAACGGTCAAGTTTACCTTTCCCCTCTAGCTGGTAAACACATGCATTTCAAGCAGGCTCCAGGAGCACCCGCGCTAACAATGACAAACGACGGCACGCAGAGTTTTCTTTCTCTATTAACATAAAGTAATATAAACTGAAGGACACTAGTCTATAGAGAGAGTTAGGGGCTAATGTTCCATATCAGATGTGGACAATGTCAGGACTGAATACAGATTAGGCTGTGTCCTTCTCTCCCTGGGGGAATTAAAGGGTTGACACCACTCTAGCTGCCAAGTGTATTATTATAACATGCTGGTGCCAGGGTGGCCTCCTCTGGACTATTAACCCCCCTGTCCCCAAAGCACTCTGCACCCCGGCCCCCAATACCATAACACCACCCAACCCTCGCCCGCCTTAGCTCACCGCGCTTCTTTATCCTCTCTCCCCCTGTCTCTATGTGTCTCTCTATCTGTCTCTCCCTCTCTGTCTCCCTCTCTCTCTCTCTCTCTCTCTCTCTCTCTCTCTCTCTCTCTCTCTCTCTCTCTCTCTCTCTCTCTCTCTCTCTCTCTCTCTCTCTCTCTCTCTCTCTCTCTCCCCCCCTCTCTCTCTCTCTCTCTCTCTCTCTCTCTCTCTCTCTCTCTCTCTCTCTCTCTCTCTCTCTCTCTCTCTCTTCTCTCCCTCTCTCTGACCCTTGGTGTACTTAACGACACAATGTTCGTGTTGTGACACTGTTGTATTTCTGTCCAAACTTTTACTCACATGTCAGCATTTTAAATCCTTCTAATTGTAATGAAACGGTCTTCGGTCATTGTAGGCATGGGGGTCAAAGGTCAGAGAGCTGGGTTGCAAGGGACGGAGTGACAAATGAGGGGAGAAGCCTCCCAGGAGCGGGGGCACTCTCAGAAAGCCGTCACGTGCTCGCTGGGACCAGGGACTGGTTATGACAGATTGCTGTCCATTTCCAGTATTGGGTATGGTTCATTGCTCATGGGGTATTCAGTGGGGGAGAGAGATATATTTCTATGTATAGACAAAGGTTATCAGAATAACAGCGGCTTACCTGGACCTAGATAAAATATAGAAAGTGTTGCTGGGTAAAAAAAAGAAAAATCTAAATATAACTGCATTTTTTTCCATTCTCTTGCTCTTGCTTTGCTACCAAACAGTTTAACTTTAGGTTTGGCATTTCGCTCGTCATTTCAGAAAAGAGTATGGCACAGGTTCTCGTTGGCGAAGCTACGCAGTGCTGGATGTGTTAGATACGTGAATATGTTTAATAGTCCGATAAGAGAAGTCAATACATTCATCAACAATATGCTAATATTAGACTATGTTAATTAGATTGAGCAATTCGTTTCTGTCTTTGATTGATAGATTTTGATAAAAAAAAAGTGCAAAATTGTATAATTCCAGAATGATTCAGTTACATGTATTTGTTTTGCTCAATCTTTTGTGTTCCAAATAGCACTTTCAAAACGTACCTACTCATTCTATCATATTCATTTGTATACGTGGAAGTAAGTAAAATACCGATGCTAACACTTCAACCAGCGTCTAATACCCTCAACACACATCTACTGCTGCTTCTCATATTATACAGTAACCTCTCCTGATCGGCCAGCAGGCCGCAGGGAGAGAGAGGTTCAGCCAGCTATCATGTTAACAGATAGCCCGGCGTTATACGAGGATCTGGTAAAGCTCTTTGGCTTCTGACAGAAGAGCGGTGTGTGGTATAGCGGTGCTTCTGGAAAGACGCTGCGGTCTCTGCACGCACAATCTAGCATGGCTCCTGGTGAGGCCCCATGTTTGGGCGCTCTCTCTAATTGCAGCCACACATG
>NC_079425.1:21744383-21746883 GCF_026213295.1 Gadus chalcogrammus | reverse complement strand
AGCCAGCGCCGTTCCAGAGCGACATCACTTGAGTTAAGTCAGCTTCACGCCGCACAGCATAGTAGCACTCAGTGAATAGTGCTGCGTCAAAACTCAATACAGTAGGAGTACAGTAGAGGTCTTGCGTCTCTGATCTGATCAGCTATAAAACCCTCAGCTATAAATATCAGGAGGGGTGATTCTAGCCGTGGTTTGCGTTGGGTTTACATCGCACACATTCGTGCTGTGTGCGTGTGTGTGTGTGTGTGTGTGTGGGTACACGCTTGAGTGTTTCAGCAAAGAAAAAAAAGAGATATAGAGGCATCGAGTGTATGCATAAGCACCGCTATGTATGTATGTGTGCGTAGATGCGTGTCTGTGTGTGTGTGTGTGTGTGTGTGTGTGTCCAAGTGCTTAGCGGGCAGCAGAGTTGCTACGGGGCAGTGCTTTGCCCCCTACAGTAGTTTATCTTGGGCTCGTACGTGCCCCTGCTGGCGGGGTCGATCCTGGGGGCAGAGGGACGCGCCGTAGCTCCATTAGCGGGTGTGCTAACCTTGCAACAATGCAGTGACACCCTCGTTTTTCATCCGGCTCTGCCTTCAGCCCCGCTCTCTCCCCCTCTCTCTCTCCTCCCCCCTCTCCCCTCGGCCCTGCCCCGGGACGTCCCGGTATGGGCAGAGGTGAGCCCCAGCGCTCGGGCCGGCCAGGTGAGAGACAGCCGTCCCCACGACGGACCGTGTCGCTCACACCCGCTCACCGCAGTGTCACAGAGACACACATTTTTGTATGTATGTACAGTATGTACGTATGTTCATGTACTCCATCGCTGCACACTTGGCTGGAAGTAGGAATGAGGCGACTACTGCTTTCGGTGGTTTTTGGAGATGAAGACCAAGCAAAGCAACTATGCAACACATTTTTTCGTCGCTCTATATCTACTCCATTATTATTTGCATTGAGGTCATCTGTCTCTGTGTGTGTCCCGTTGAGCTTTTCTGAAGCTATTCCTCATGTTCAAGCCATCGTTTCACCGTTAAGTGATAAAGGCTGTAGTGCAGTAGGTAGCCTCTTAGATTAAAGAAACATTCAACATTATGACAAAATAAATAAATAAACGGTGACGCTGAATCCATACGCTTGTTATCAGTATTCATAAGGATGGAGTGTTGTGGAATCTGGATGAAAGGAAAGTTCAACCTCTCCATGTATATTGGAACAACAGAGCTATCTATCTATCTATCTATCTATCTCTCTCTCTCTCTCTCTCTCTCTCTCTCTCTCTCTCTCTCTCTCTCTCTCTCTCTCTCTCTCTCTCTCTCTCTCTCTGTCTCTGTCTCTATCTCTCTCTCTCTCTCTCTCTCTGTCTCTCTAAGTCTCTCTCTCACAGTCGCTCTCACACTCAGTCTCCCTCTCTCTCTATCTCTCTCAGTGTCTTCATCCTCTCATGAGAGAAACATAAAAGCATCTTTGCAACGCTTTCATTGCGAGCGTGTTTTGAAGTCGTCCATAGCAGCTTGCTTGTGGATTCTATTCCCTCATTGTCTTGCTCTCTTCTTAATCTGCTGTCCTCTCCTTTATCTCTGAGCCCTTACAGAAAAGCAATTCAATGCAGATTGTGTGCATAGCAATAAATACAACAAGATATTTTTACAATTTTGGCTTTATCCACGCCAGCCTTTTCCTTGCCACACATATTGTTCTTAAGATATGCAACCCCCCACCCCCTCCCTTCAACCATCTCGTTCTGCCGGGATTTCCATGGTCATCTCAAAACCACAGCTCTTAAGCAGGATTTTTTTTTTATTAGGAATGAATGGGGATCTTTATTCTCATTCATACCGATTACATTTCATGAATACATTTATCCAGAGTGACCTTAATGGGCCAGTTTGGAGTGGGTGTAAAGGCTGCTGGGTATTATATCATGGAGGTTAAATAAGACCTTGGGCATTCAGAGAGCCACGCGCGCGCCATGAAAATGAGCTGCGAGGAAAGAAGAGAAAAAATGTGACACAATGTGTCGGTTTTCCCATGTTTTTGGTGTTCCTCCCTAACGACCGTCTTCCTGTTAGCAGACAGTGCTGCAGGATACCTTGAACCACAGCTGTGGAAACCCTGATACAAGCTCGCCTTTCACCTCAATGCTCCGCTGAACTTTCACACTTTCACTCCGAACCTGAGGTGAAATAACAAAAGCATCAGTGTGTTTCTCAATCCCATTGGAAAAAAAAACCTTGGTTTGGTTATTGAATTATTTCCCAATACCTGCACGAACATCTCTTTATTAGTTCAAGCGTGTGTGTGTGTGTGTGTGTGTGTGTGTGTGTGTGTGTGTGTGTGTGTGTGTGTGTGTGTGTGTGTTTGTGTGTGTGTGTGTGTGTGTGTGTGTGTGTGTGTGTGTGTGTGTGTGTGTGTGTGTGTGTGTGTGTGTGTGTGTGTGTGTGTGTTTGTGTGTGTGCAGGCACAACATCGCAACCCATTGTGATTTGAAGTAGATCTCCTTCTAAGAGCAGGCAGAGCA
>NC_079425.1:21721883-21726883 GCF_026213295.1 Gadus chalcogrammus | reverse complement strand
TATCGCCAAGCGGGGCTCGACAGTGATGACATGTCGCCCCGCCATCTTGCTAATGCGACGGCCGCCGACTTCCCAGCGCTAGGGGGATTTTTCCAACCGGGCCCCCGGCTTTCAGAGCTCTCCAGTGGGCCTCTAAACGGTTGCTCCGAGCAGCTAGGGGGGCCGGTCCTCTGAACACCAGGACTCTCTCTCCCCCCTCCTGTCTGCTGTAATTTTCACCCGCTGATTTAAGATCCGCGGCAGGCTGGCGCTCGCGCGTGCGCTGGAGGCGCTGTGATTCCAGAGAGGAAGTCGTAAAAAACAGAAGAATGAAAACCGAGGCGGTGAAGGGGAAAGAGGAAACAGGAGGAGGAGGTGAGAGGGACATTGTGAGTGATAGAGCGATAGGGAGGAGAGAGCGAGAGGGGATAGAGCGATAAGGCCTGGCTGAGAGGGACAGGGTCTTGGAGAGAGCGGTTTAGTGAGAGAGAGAGAGAGAGAGAGAGAGAGAGAGAGAGAGAGAGAGAGAGAGAGAGAGAGAGAGAGAGAGAGAGAGAGAGAGAGAGAGAGAGAGAGAGAGAGAGAGAGAGAGAGCATGAGAGAGAGAGAGAGAGAGAGAGAGAGAGAGAGAGAGAGAGAGAGAGAGAGAGAGAGAGAGAGAGAGAGATGAAGAGAGAGAGACACAGAGTTTGGGTTTATTATTAGAGTTTTAATGTAGCGCCGAGGCACCATGACCTTTTCTGCTGCTCGCCACAAACCTCCGTCTTTATGCGTCTTTCCCGTTTTCAAACAAACTTTTATCTCTTTCCGCCGAGTACTAACTCCTTGTAGTTGGTTTTCCCTAATTTGAGCCAAAATGCCATAAAAACATGAACATTCGTATTAAGATTATATCACATGCAGCCAAAAACATGAATAATTTAACAAAGGTCAGTGGACAATAGAAAAAATGTCATATTTGAGACAACTCACGTGTCACGGTTGAGCTTCTACTTAATTCTTTACCCAACGACGCATAGCGTGAATCGTAAACGGAAAATAATCCCGAGACTTTGACGAGAACGGTTGACTCTCCCACATTAAGGGGAGGGCATCATACCTTTTTATAAGATAATTACACCGGCTTGCCTGTGGCAGAGGAGAGGCTCTTGAGAGTCTTTCCAATGAGTGGGACCTCTGATGTTTCATGCGGGGTCAAGAGGATCCCCGCTCACCTTGAACGCTTCTTTAAAACCCGAGGAAAGGTGTTACGATGCTCAGCCTGCAGGCCTCTCCTCATTATTAGTGCAGCGTGCGAGACCAAGACGACCAGATGGGACGGTGGGGTTGGGCCCATTAGAAAGCCCTCCTTATTGTAATCATCCACTTCCACACAGAGTTCAATAGCAGGTGGGTTGCTCCCTCCACCTTTGCAGTGCCCCTACCGGAGCAGGAACATCGCTGTGTGCTCGTGCATGTAATTAAAATCCAGAAAGGGCCGGATGTGACTGTGGTGGCCAAATTATTAATAGACAGCTCATGTTACATACAGTGAGCCTATGGAAAGGCATCAAAGGCATCAGTCAAATTGAGTAAAGGAAAGGTCACAGGGCGGTTCTGTGTCCAGTAAGACTAGTCTGGGTCTAGTAAGACTAGCACCTGCAGAAGATCATTGGCCTGTTCTGGGTCTAGTAAGACTAGCCCCTGCAGAAGGAATATCGTTGAGCTAGCCTGGGTCTAGTAAGACTAGCCCCTGCAGAAGGAAGATCGATGGGCTATTCTGGGTCTAATAAGACTAGTCTTAGTATAGTCAGACTAGCCCCTCCAGAAGGAGGATCTTTGGGTTAGACTGGGTCTAGTAAGACTAGCAACTGCAGAAGGAAGTTTGATGGGCTAGCCTGGGTCTAGTAAGACTAGCCCCTGCAGAAGGCAGATCGCTGGGCTATTCTGGGTCTAATACTAGTCTGGGTATAGTAAGACTAGCCCCTGCAGAAGGAAGATCGATGGGCTATTCTGGGTCTAATACTAGTCTGGGTATAGTCAGACTAGCTCCTCCAGTCCAGTCGGACTAGGCCCTGCAGGAGGAAGATCATTTGGCTAGTCTCGGACTAGACAGACTCAGCCAAGGCAGATCAACTCTTCTGGCATCTCACCTCCTGGGTGTCTTCACGCTCATCTGGGTAAATAATTTAATGCTTTTAGGGGTAGAGCTGCATGTATAAAAAGGGGCTATAATATCAAGGAGCCTTCCGGCACCCATGTTCCCAATGAAGCCATGAGGAGAATCCCAATCATCTGTTCCACTCACCTATAGTAGCACGGAATTAGCCACACTGACACCGAACAATGCTAATCTTGAGTCGAAGGACGAGTTTGTTAAACTGTAAGGGGTGCCACAATTCAATTTAAAGTGATGATCCATTCTGCTGCTCTATATCTACCTTAGCCCTTTGCATTCGCCCCACTTTAGGTGACCTTTGAACTCCTGCGGGTGGGTAACATGCTCTGTTGTATTTTTAATCCTTTCCAACTTCTACGTTATGTGTGTGTGGGTGTAGGTGTGTGTGTGTGCGTGTGTGTGCCTGTGCGTGTGCATGAGTGTATGCGTGCGTGCGCATGCATGCATGTGTATGCGTATGTGTGTGTGTGCTTATGCGTGTGTGAATGTGTGTGTGACTTTTGCACATATTTTGTGTGTGCCTCTTTCTTTCCTTTAATCTAAACTGACACTTTGTCTCACTGTTGTTGCTTCAAATAGATTTTTATTCTTATTATATATATATATATATATATATATATATATATGTAATTGTGACAAAAATAGGAAGTGAAAGTTTCCCCAGAATAACATGAACTCCCATGAGGTAATGTAACTCGGTCATATGGTTCAGGATAGAGGTGTGCAGCCAAAGAATAAAAATGTGTGTGTGTCTGTCTGTGTCTATGTGTATGTGTGTGTCTCTGTGTATGTGTCTATGTATGTATGTATGTATGTGTATGGATGTACGGTATTTAAGTCTGCATGTGTGTGACTGTGTGTGTGTGTGTGTGTGTGTGTGTGTGTGTGTGTGTGTGTGTGTGCGTGTGTGTGTGTGTGTGTGTGCGTGTGTGTGTGTGTGTGTGTGTGTGTGTGTGTGTGTGTGTGCGTGTGTGTGTGTGTGTGTGTGTGTGTGTGTGCGTGTGTGTGTGTGTGTGTGTGTGTGTGTGTGTGTGTGTGTGTGTGTGTGTGTGTGTGTGTGTGTGTGTGTTTAGGGCACAGCCGGCCCATACATCACATCCACTTTACAGTGTTTCTCTGTGAGTCATTTGCATGTCATTACAGCTTTGTTTTATAAGTGAGAGGCCATTAAGGGAGCTGCTCCATAAAAAGCTTGTTAAAATGGGGGAATGCAGCAATACGTAATTTTAAAAAAGCCAAAAGCCTTCTACCTCCGCTTTGTCAACAAAGCCGCCTGTTGAAAAGGTGGAGGGAGGGTTTGAGAGAGAGAGCGCGAGTCGTTGCACTGCAACTTCTATCACCGTTTAGGATGCATGCGGCAAAATTCATTACGTCCCCGTTCTTCTGTTTTTATCTATGGGTTTAAAATGTCTGTTATTTACTCAACCTTATGCTGTCACCATCTGGTAAAAGCAGCAACGCTTAAACTCGTAGGATTCAAACGAGTCCGGGATGCGAGATAAAGGCTGCTCTGCATTCATTAGCTTGAAGATCATCTGAACTGGATGAGTGTCACTGATATACGGGCTAGTTGACGGCATGCAGGAGGTGCGTTTATGTTTTCTTGTCTCCTTATGTTTGCAAAATAGTGTAAGACACTAAAAACTCAAACAAGGGTTGAAATAACGACAAAGCTTGTCAAGGGAAGTGAAATAGGAAGTAATGAAAATTGTGCAACAAACAGATTTGTGTTATTTCAAAATCTAATTCAGTAAGGAATAACTTCAACAGAAACGTTAAATTGGCTGATTAAATTACAGTGTGAACACGATCTCCAGTGGACAAAGACATCAACATGTGAGCCTGTCCCTGTGTGTTTTACTGTAAAGAAAGGTGGCTGCATGCAGCGGCCGGGTGCAAATGAAGCAGAGCTCAACGTGGAGCCCCTTCCTAGCATCGGGCCGGCTCTGGGTGTAGCAGGCAGACCTCAGCCCCTGGATTGAAAGCATGTGTCCCACATCTGGATCTGCTTTGCAGAGTCGTAGAGGGCACGTTCGTGACAACCCCGGCACGTGGCAACGCAAAGCCAAGAGCCTTTCAGAGAGAATGCCATTATAACTCACTCATGACGGACATTTTAGTGCGGCCAAACAATTATGACAGACTTTGTACGTTTCCACACACAGCCATAAGCAGTGGTCTTATTCGTGGGTGTGTGTGTGTTTTGGGGGGGGGGGTGTAGACTGTATTTGAAGCCAATTTCACAAGAGGTTTTATTTTGCCGTCAGAGAGAAATAGTCTACTTGTTTTATGATTTAAATTCACCAATATATTATAGAAGCAGTATACTTTCCAATGTTTCTGGTCGTGGGTCAGCAAGAGAAATGTTGTGTTATGATTGCAATATGCAGGTGTTGGAGCTGCAGGTGCACTGTTCACATTTTAAATACATATTGTAACTCTTTGGGTTTCTGTGTGCGTAGGAAATGTGATGTTTTATTCTCCTATTCAAAGTGGGCCTAAATGCATTTGGCACCAGACTCCTCTCTGGTTTAAGCTATTGCAATTCAAGTCATTTACTGAACAAAGAATAAGCCTTTCTTGCAATTCTGCAATGTCTAAACTCGAAAAATACGTTGCACAATTAATATATTTTAATTCATACACAGTACTGAATTATGAAATACAGTTCATTTATTAATGTATCTTTTCACATTGCCTCTTTCCCCTTCATATTTGGAAAAAAAAAACGTAGCACCTAGCTCACCGTGCTATTTATAAAACATACAACTCTGTGTTTTGTTGTGCCCTTCCCCTCGCATGTCCTCCACGGACTTTCTTTCTCCTTCTCCTCCTCTTCCTCTTCCCTCTCCCCTCTCTCTCT
>NC_079425.1:21703439-21721783 GCF_026213295.1 Gadus chalcogrammus | reverse complement strand
GCTCTGCGTGCACTGATACACAGCCGCAGAACCGGAGCACTGCTTGTTTAGTGGTTTTAAATGCGTCCCATGGCTTTTATTGTGAGCTAGTGCTCCTTTTTTGTGTGTTCTGTGGGCACCACTTTGCGTACAAAATGTAACTTACTTAAGAAACTAAGAGAGAGACTTAGAAAGTGGAGAGAGACTAAGGGTGTGAGCGAGAATGACGTTAAGAGAGAGACTAAGAGAAATAATAGTAGAAGGAGAGGGAGATGAGACCGGGAGAAATTAAAGAGAGGGAAGGAGAGAGACAGAGAGGGTGAGAGAGAGAACGTCATAAAGAGAGGGTCTAAGAAAAAGAGACTAAGGGAAATAGCAGGAGAGGGAGAGAGAGAGAGAGAGAGAGAGAGAGAGAGAGGGGAAAACTAACAAAGATAGAGACTAAGGAGACTAAGAGAAAGAGACTAAGGGAAATAAGAGGAGAGGTTGAGATGGAGAGAGAGACCGCGAGGAGCACCTGTCCCCGCTCTACACCTGGTCAGCGGAGGTCCTCTGCAGGGGAGGTTAGCTCTGAGGTTGCGTGTGACGCACGCCGTCCCGGGCTGGCTGTACATGGACGTCTGTATTTTTAACTGTAAACTCAGACCACGGCCCGCGCGCTCGGTCACCGCCGTCTAAAAATACACCGGCCGCTTCTCCTTCTCCCGCGTGGGGCTCTCCAGTTTCCCTCTCCTTTCTGAGAGGCAGGTGGGCCAGGGGAGAGGAGAGGACTCCTCGTCTCCGAGTAAATCATCGCCGTGCCCTTTGACCTCTGGGAGGTGGGAGGTTGTTGGAACTCTCTCTTTTGCTCGGGTCCCTTTTCTCTCTGTCTCGCTCGTTCTCTCTCTCTCTTTCTCTCGCTCTCTCCGCTCTGTCGCTCTCTCTCTCTCTCCCTCTCCCTCTCCCTCTCCCTCTCCCTCTCCCTCTCTCTCTCTCTCTCTCTCTCTCTCTCCCTCTCTCTCTCTCTCCAACACCCCCTCTCTTGACCCTCTCAATACCTCAGCCTCACCTCGTTCATCTGTAACCCTGTAGATCACACTCATCTCTGGGTAGGTTTCACCCCTCCACACCCACCCACCCACCCACCCATCCGGGGCTGTGTGTGTGTGTGTGTGTGTGTGTGTGTGTGTGTGTGTGTGTGTGTGTGTGTGTGTGTGTGTGTGTGTGTGTGTGTGTGTGTGTGTGTGTGTGTGTGTGTGTCTGTGTGTGTGTGTGTGTGTGTGCACCACCCGGACCTCTGGCACCAGGAATAGTCAGCTCTCTATCTGGGACCGTGCAATAGCAGCAGCCCCTAACCCACTGTTGCCATGCGGCGTTGAGAAGAACTGATGGAAATAAAACACCATGGGTCCACAGAGACACATGCAAATACACACACACATACACCCACAGGCACCCACACGCACACACACACACACACACACACACACACATACAGAGAGGGACTTTTTTACGCACACATATAACATACGGACGGTATGAAAGTGTTGTGACTGTGATAGTTCTAATTTTGCGGTGATGTTCGACCGTGTATATATAGACACACGACGCGCCGCACTTCAAACCCACTTCTCCATTCGCCCTGTTTCACCGCGGCCCCCGGAGCACACCATTCTGTCGCCCTCACACCCAGGACCTCCGACGCACACCTGGCTGCTTTGTCTCTGTCACGCGTCGTATTCATAGAGCAGGGCCTGCTCCCCGCAGAGCGGTGAACCCTCCACCCCCACCCCGTCGCCTGACCCGCCGAGAGACGCCGGCCGGTGTTCTTCACACTCTCCGCCTAAAGGAGACTCTCACACGCATACACATGCACACAGACACACACACACACACACACACACACACACACACACACAGACAGACATGCAGACACACACACACACGCACACACACACACAGATACACGCACACACACACGCGCGCGCTCGCCACCAGATATCCACCGGCGACATTACACAACTCTTCTTCTTCTCACTCACTCCGCCGGACCCCCGCGTTGGTGTAAATACATCTCCAGCCGGCTCATATTTCACTTTCACAGCAGCGCTGTCAAGCCGGCGTGGCGGGGGCCCACAGGCGGCCGCGGCCCCCGCTCAGGACACTCTTTCCCCAGGCAAGGACACCGGGGCCCGGGCTCTCCGTCTTCCGCGCCCCGGCCTGCCTCCCGGAGCCACGCGGCCAGACTGCTCGTCCGCAGCCGTCCCGAGTGTGAGTGTGTGTGTGTGTGTGTGTGTGTCTGTGTGGGTGTGTTTGTGTGTGCACGCGTGTGCATGTGTGTGTGTGAGGAACGCACACGTGCTCGGGCATACACACACACACACTCGTGCGCGGACGCAAAAACACAAACGCACACACACACACACGTATACATACATGTAGGAACACACACACACACTGGCCCTGCTCGCACGCAGACAAAAACACACATACACACACACACATACGTATACATACATGTACTCACACACACACACAAACACACAACCCCACACACACACACGTATCGATAAATGTACGCACACACACACACGCAGCGCCCTGTGCATTTACACAAAGAAAACCCATATGCTGACAGACATCTGCAAGCACATTGAGGTACACTACCATACAGAAACACACACACCCACACACACTCACACATACACACGCATACGCATGCACAATGCATGACCTGAGATACACACACGACGCTCACACCGCCACCGCCACCTCAGACCAGACGCGTATTTATTTGCATAAAACAAAGACATGACGGCATCCCAGCCCGGCCCTTGGTCACGTGACCAGATGGGAGCCTGCGACCCGCTCCGTCCGGAGATGGAGATTTATGAGGCTGACTAAGACAGACAGCCTCATGGTTTTCCACTTTCATTCCACTAGCGTCCGGCCCCCTTGCTGTTGTTTATACGCTGAGGGGGGAGGGGGGGGACCCCCAACCTAATTCACAGCCACCACCACGGAGAAGGAGAGCCTGAGCTCTTAAAACACTTCATCTAAAGATGATTTGTCCTTGTCTTCCCTGACGGCTTTTGTCATCCCCCCCCCCCCCCCCCCCCCCCCCAACCCCCCTTCCCCCCACCTCCTTCCTGAAGTTAAGTGGAGCTGGATCTGAGCCAGCACGCTGGATCTCATGTCCCACTTAGAACCAATCAGGCAAATAACACCCTATCTACAATACACACACACACACACACACACACACACACACACACACACACACACACACACACACACACACACACACACACACACACACACACACACACACACACACACACACACACACACACGCAAATGATTCTTCTAAATGAAGACAAGCGCTAATCAAAGCCTTTCATCCCCGCGCATCACGTGCGAGGCCGTCCTTCTTAGCGGATCGCTCGGTGGAGCTTGTGGTGGGAGAATCGGCGGTGCCGTCATAGACGCACATTGCGATGCACGTCGGCACCAGAATCCCTCCGTCTCCGCGCATTGATTACAGAACACCATAGGTCTGTGGCTGCCCCTTTTCACCAAAGACCCTGCCGTTTTCCTACGGCTTATCTGTGCTGTTGATCCACGGATGACTCAGATTTCCACATAGATTCATCACATTGTATACATTATGGTGAATTCAAGAAAAGAGAGGAAAACATCTTAACACATTCTAATGTGGCAGTGCACGAGAAAGAGCGATGAAACGTATTGCGTCATGCTCGGTCCCGATGACCCTGGTGAGATCTTACTTGCCTTCCCTTACAGTCACACAGGCACAAGCTAAGGTTCGCAGATGAGGTTTCGCGCTCAAGGACGCTCGTTTTATCCCCAGCCAGAGTGAACCTGGAGTGCCCACAGAGAGCCAGGCCACTGAGCTGCCGTTGGCTCGGACAAAGTGGATCATGTAGGGAGCCAATGTATATCATAGAGTAGAGTCATGACTAATGCACTGCCATACATGCATTCAAACCTGTGTTAAATACAATATGGATTATTGTTGTGTAAAACTGCACTGCACCTCTAACGGAAATAGAGTAGAAATAATGTCAAAATACAAATAATAAAAATAATAATCATAATTATCGTAATAATCATGATGGTAATAACTTTGATTGATTCATACACTGAAATTATGTATTAAAAAGATTACCTTTAAAAGCCATCGGCATGGATGAATGGGGATTGACATCACAGATGGAGGAATTTTCTGGAGGACCTGGAGAAAACACACACATTTGCATTGATTAATGTCTGTAAAGTCACGCAAACACACACACACACACACACACACACACACACACACACACACACACACACACACACACACACACACACACACACACACACACACACACACACACACACACACACACACACACACATGCACTCAAACGTGATAATCAAATCAACATCCTAAACATAAAGAAACTGATATTGCTGAACATAATCTGGAGATATTTACATTAATTAATTCATCATTTGATTTAAATGTAAGCGTAAGTTTTAGGGTGAGAAAAAAAAGGTTGAGAAGATATTATTATTGAATTATTTTTGCAAAAGTTGTGGTTGTTTCTGTTTGTCAATGCGTGAGTGTGAGAATGTCTGTGTTCTGTGAATTTGCATTTGTGTGTGTGTATGTGAATATGCACCTGTGATTGGGTGCCTGTGTGTGTGTGTGTGTGTGTGTGTGTGTGTGTGTGTGTGTGTGTGTGTGTGTGTGTGTGTGTGTGTGTGTGTGTGTGTGTGTGTGTGTGTGTGTGTGTGTGTGTGTGTGTGTGTGTGTGTGTGTGTGAGTTTGTGTGTGAATATGCACGTGTGACTGGGTGTGTGTGTATACATGTGTATGTGTGTGTGTGTGTGTTTGTGTACGTGTTTGCAAGAGTGTGTGAATATGCACGTGTGTTTTGGTGCGTGCGTACATGCATGCCTGTATATACAGTACGTGTTTGTGTGTGTGGATACATTTGTGTGTGTGTGTGTGTAAGCGTGCGTGTGTCTGTGTGTGGAAACGGATACTCGTGTGAATGCATGTGTTCTGACCAACACACCTCTAAAAAAAGGTGACTGTATACAAACTAAACGTGGACACACTGTCCCCCCTGCCTGCCGCTGCATTGTTCAGCCACGTCATGCTCCTACTATGGGTGAAATCCTAAATGAGTTTACAGAAACTGCAGCGAAACCGCGCTGCTGCAGCCTGATGACCTATGGACCTCTGCAAGGCCCTGAGCTGAGCGAGCTGAATCGCACCGTGCGCACATTGCACGAGCTCAGTGTAAAACACAACGCAAACATTTCACATCTGCATGTGAATGTTTTTCTTCTTCTCCAATCTTTACGTTTCGAGTTCATTTGCTAATGGGAAACGTTCGACCACGTACCGAAGCGCAGGTACGGCGGGGTCGATGAGACGGGTTCGGTACGAGCATCTGATGCCGTACACTGGCGAGAGATCTCACACAGGAAGTGATGTGGTTAACAAATGTTGGACTGGTGTTACAGTAGCAGCCTAATGCTGCCGAAACAGCAGCAGATAAAGGGAACTTAAAATTACGATTTCTAAATTTAAACATATTTACATTGGGTTTTCCGAACAATGCTTACTTATTTTCCTGTTCAGGTTTAATCGGTACATCCAAACTTTCAATTTGCAGAAATACAGTTTGACACATTGTACCCAAACACTCACCCTAACCTACACTAACAAAGGATGCATTTTGAATCATCCTTTAACTAACGTCTGACTTGTCCTTCTGAAAATAAGTGTGGGATTTGAGGGCAGCAAAATATTTGTTCCCCTCGCCATATTTTTGTACAAGACCAGGGCAGGTGTTGTGTTCATTTCAGCCACTGTCCCCGACTTAGAGTGCAGGGGCAGACATATAGCGTTACCTGAGCAACTCATTATCAACACAACCTGCCGCCAGCCGCTCTCAAGGACAGCGCTCTGATGACAACGCTGCACGTCTCCTCGGCCTATCTGAAGCCCCATTCGACTTCCTGCCATCCAAAAGAGAGGGGCGTTTAAAAAATTGTCGCTGATAGAATAAATGCATCTAAATTGGGCCTGGTTGTCCATTAAAACCAGCAAGGTGTGTGCTGGCAGGGTGTATTCGCGGCCCTCTCAGCTACAGTGTAAAGTGAGGAAAAGGGCTTTTAAATCCCCCACATCCATTATGAATGGGGACGGGTGGGTTGCAAAGGTGGCAGGGCCAGATGCCATGAAGCTTGATGGATGAATCTTCAGACACCAGTCCACTGTTCCTGCGCACCCTTTCTTCCTGTCTACTCCATGGATATCGTCTATGTACAACACCCCCCATTTATAACCTCCATGGATATCTTCCATGGATTACATCCCTCATTTATAAACTCCATGTTTATCCTCCATGTATAACCTCCATCTTTATCCTCTGTGTATAACCTCCATGTTTATCCTCCATGTATAACCTCCATGTTTATCCTCTGTGTATAACCTCCATGTTTATCCTCCATGTATAACCTCCATGTTTATCATCGATGCGTAACCTCCATATGTTCCTCCACCTCTATCCTCTGTGTATAACCTCCTTTTTTATCCTCCATGTATAGTATTTCATCCCTGTATATCCTTTATGTATAACCTCCTGCTTCTGCCACTATGCTTCAATGAAGGGGCTGGGGACTGTTACCTAATATAATGACGGCTGTGATGTGTTTCATATTACATGGAATGAAGAAAGAAAGAAAGAAAGAAAGAAAGAAAGAAAGAAAGAAAGAAAGAAAGA
Organism: Gadus chalcogrammus; assembly: GCF_026213295.1. Classification (NCBI taxonomy): domain Eukaryota; kingdom Metazoa; phylum Chordata; class Actinopteri; order Gadiformes; family Gadidae; genus Gadus; species Gadus chalcogrammus. Next base: position 21,715,019 of record NC_079425.1, on the reverse strand, counting down.
AAGAAAGAAAGAAAGAAAGAAAGAAAGAAAGAAAGAAAGAAAGAAAGAAAGAAATGGGCGGAAAATAAGAAAGCATAATTGACACTACCTTCCTGATTTAGTAGATTGTTGCCGCAATTAACACTAAAAAAAGCTATTGTCATCTACCCAACCGTAGGTAGCAAGTACAAACATTTTTTTGCATTCACCGTGCTGCCTTTGAAAATAAAAATAAAAAGAGAAAGTTGATATTTCATTTTTAAATGTTCACCTATAGAAATAATTAACTGTCATCCTCTTTCAAATATACAGTATATTTGCAGCTAATAATGCACAATTGCACGCATGAATGCATACACACATGAGCACACAAACACACACACACACACACACACACACACACACATACACACACACACACACACACACACACACACACACAAACTGATTCAGTACTAGGAGATGATATATTGCATGTAGGATGCGCATGCAGTTATATATAGCATGTAGGATGTACATGTACTGATCATTTCTTCTTAGCATGTGGTATGTACATGTTTATATATATATATACACCATACTGCATGTAGGATGTTCACATATAGCATGTAGCCTGGTATGCATATTAACAATATAGTATTAAGGATGTGTGTGTGCTTATGTGTGGTATACTTTACAGTATGTTGGTTGTGTTTTATATGTATTTATATCTATACACTATATAGCATGTAGGAGATATATTTTCTTATGTATATATATATATATATATATATATACACCATGTAGCACATAGGATGGATATGTATACATACCCATCCATGCTTATATATATGCTATATTGTATGAAAGATACATGTACTGGTATATATAAGCATGTTGGATGTCTATGTACTAATGTATACACTATCATATGAAAGATGAATATGTACTTGCATATAGTAGTCTATAAAATAAATAGGATGCGTATGTTCTTATACATGTCACGTGGATATGCATGTACTTATATATATTATTCTACACAGTATCTAGGATGGGTATGTACTTATACATGGTATGAGGATGTACACGTACTTGTATATAGTATGCTATACAGTCTGTAGGATGTGTATGTACCTATACATGATATGATATGAGGTTGTGCATATACTTGTTTATAGTATCCTATACAGTATGAAGTGTATGTACTTATACATGGTATGAGGATGTACATGTACTTGTATATAGTACACTATAGAGTATGTTGTTCATGTACTTATACATGGTATGAGGATGTACATGTTGTTGCACACAGTATATTATACAGTATGTAGGATGTATATACACTTATACATGGTATAAGGATGTACATGCACTTATATATAGTATACTGTACAGTATGTAGGATGTGTATGTACTTAAACATGGTATGAGGATATACAGTACATGTACTTGTACATAGTATACTATACAGTATGTTGTGTATATACTTATTCACGGTATTAGAATGTATGTGTACTTGTATATAGTATACTGTAGAGTATGTATGTTGTGTATGTTCTTATGCATGGTATGAGGATGTACATGTACTTGTGTATGTAGGATGTGTATGTACTTATACATGGCATGAGGATGTACATGTACTTGTATATAGTATACTATACAGTATGTTGTGTATGTACTTATACATGGTATGATATGGTATATGTACTTGTATATAGTATACTGTAGAGTATGTATGTTGTGTATGTACTTATACATGGCATGAGGATGTTCATCTCACTCAGTGGTTACTGGGCGGAGGATGTGAGCCACAGATCCCTGGGGTGAGGATTACTCTAATGACTCTGAGAGCAGGGTGTATGTCCTAACTTCTGACCTCTATTCTTCCTATAGACGAGGAGGGTGCATATGCACAAGGGCACACACACACACACACACACACATATACGCACGTACGTACGTACGCACACATAGACAAACACACCCTACTCCCACAAAAACGTGCACAGAGAAACACACAGGCGAAAACACATTTATAATCACACAGACACACACACACAAACACATACACACACAAATGCACGCACACACACATACACACACATACACACACACACACATAAAACCTATCCACACAAACACACACGTATACGTGCACAGTGAAACACAGAGGCAAACACACATTAACATACTCACACACACCAAACACACACACATACACAAGCACACAATCACACATACACACACCCCACACAGGGACACACACAAAACAACACAACTCCACTCAAGAAGCACACAAACATTTAAACAGTCAATGGGAGCAGACCTAGGGAGACCCACTTAAACTGGCCATATCCATTTCCTGCTGACCGTCTTCTGAGCTTGTGATCGGTCAACAGCATGGCATAACCCAAGCATACCATCATGATCTCAACCCAACACCGTCGACAGCATAACACTCCATGGGAGGGGGGGGGGCTGACAGAGATATCTATTACCTGGATTACCTTTGTGGTGCGGTACCATCTGTCCCTCATTAGGTCTTCCTTCAACAAGAGTGCCGTGGACAAGGGCAGTGGTGAATGAATTAATAAATATATAGGTCGGAAAAATCTATGAGGGAATTCATCTTAAACGATAAACAGCGAGATCCAATGGCAGTAAGGGAGTGTGTGAGTGAGTGCATGTGTGTATGTGTGTGTTTGTGTTTTTGTGTGTGTCTGTGTGTCTGTTTGCGCCTTTTTGTGTGTGTGTGTGTTTATCAGCTGGACACCAAAATGAACGTCCGTTAAAGAGGAATATAATTATCAAACACACTAAATATTCGAAATGATCCTAATTAAATAATATTATATTGACATAAAAAATAAATGATGTCGGAACAATTAACAACAAAAGCTGTGATCCTCGTGAAGTCATTTAAAAGATTTTGTGGCTTAAAATGAAACATCAATAAATGGCAGCGGCTCTATTGCGGGGATCAAATGGATGTAATTAGATAAATTGAAGAGGAAGGGAAGGCGGAGAAGGAGAGCAGAGCTGTAAAATGCAGGGTCTGTGCATGCTAGGACCCAACACTGGCACAGCTGCGGCGAGCCACCCTCACGATTTATCATCTGCACATCGCAGGAGCCAGCGGCCCACACCACTATTAATCATCAGCAAAATCATTTAATTCAGCCCAAGCCCCAACTATTGTCTCAGGCTCTCTTACCCGCTCTGGGCAAATCAGCAAACCACAGCACCGTGCATCTCGGGGAAGGATGAAACGAGACTTGTGCAGAACCGAGCACCGAGGTTACAACTGATGTCTGCAGACCGGTATAGCTCGTTGACTTAAGAGGCAAGCAAGTCATCGAGGGCTGACTTTTTGCATGATGGATGGATGGTTGTGTTTTAAGTGTTTGCCTATTTTATTATTTTCTTTGTATGATGACCTCAAGGTATCATGTTGAATCACATGTTTGCACTGGTCTGGTGTGGCAGGAAGCCTCTTCTTTAGCAGGGCTGGAGGGAGACTCATATAGAAAAAGCAAAAGAAAGAAATCCCACATTGACACAATGACTCATTTGTAGTCATAATGTTTCATAATACACTTTATTTATCTCCTCAATCTCGACTAAAGGATGTGTCTTCAGCCTTCTCTATTCCAGATAACAAAGAAAGTCCTGTCATTTACAACAAAAAGATAAACGAATGAACCCTTAACCTATACTACAGCATGTACGGCCCCGCACTGACAAGACGTAGCCCTTATGCTTCAGCCCAGATAATAACAGGAAGATGAAGACGAGGGTGGAGAGGGCCTTGTTTCAAACCGACGAAACATAGCTGAAAGATTGTTCTCAGCTCCGCCTCCCCCCCATCAGCCCACGTGCCTGGTGACTGTGACCTCAAAGGATCTCCACTCGGAGGGCCACGTTCGCTTCACTGTGCTCACAACTTCACCCAAAAGTTGTGTTTTCTGTGAAAACACACCAGACCTCTCCCTCAGTACCACTCAGAGCCCGCACACCCACACATCGAGACACACGCACAAACATACACATGTACCCGCGCATACACACACACACACACCCACATGCATTCACGCATGCCCACTTATGCACACACACGCACCCACACACTAGGATGGACACGTGGACATACATGCACACACACACACGTATGTGAACACACACACACATACTTACACACGTACATTCACAAGCTCCATGGGAATGCAGACTACACGCACACACAAACACACACACACACACACACGGATAGACACATTGACATCAACACATGTACACGGACATACACGCACACACAGACAAATGCGAACACACAGATACTTACACGCGTTCATACACAGGCTCCCTTGGAATGCAGAATACACACACACATGCTCACGGAAACGCACACACAAAACCTGACACACACCCACACGTATGTAATACAGGTGTGTTCACATTCACTGTCAAATATAAACCTGCAGATGTTTTACCCGCCTTTCATACACACACACACACACGCACCATACACGCAAGCACACCAACACACACATACACACGCAAGGGTATTTTTAATTAATTATGAAATGTTTTAAATATTGTACATGCATGTTTAAAGCTGTGCCCTGTGCATTGAATGATTTTGGTCATAAAGCATGACATTTTTTGATTTGATTGATGGATGGTTTGAAAGGGAAAATTAATATGATAGATGTCTTTGATCAACCATCAAATTAACTGTACTGTGTTATTTTAATCATATTTGACTTAACTACAACTACATATAAATAAACAATATAAAAGCAATTACTTGCTCTGACATGCCTTCAAAATGGCTAGTTTCATTCCTCTGTATATCAGGCTTGGCGAATTCAATAATAAAAGGCATTTACAACAACAGCCTATCTGTCGAAAAATATACAACGTTTGATTGGTTGAGTCGTTTGTCAACGGCTGAAAATGTGACGTTTCCATTACTTCTATATATTTTAATAAAACACACGAATTTATATTTTGGACACACATTTTTGACACAGAACATAAACTGAAATCGAGAAAAGTTCAAAACGTATTGAAGACAATTACGTTCATTTATTGCATATCATTTATTTGTATGAAATGAAAAAACGAGAACATATGAACATCACATATGGTTAGTGGAGTGAAATAATTTTGCACAGCAAAATATATATATATATTCATATATTTATATAGTAGAGGAAAGATTAATATTTTAAAGATTTCAATCGTGTATTTACTCCCTCTTTTTTTACAAGCAGGGTGTGAATCCCTGACCAACTAACAATGTCCAGACATTATTAATCATATCGTTATTGCTAAGCAAATGTTGGGCTCGTATGAAACAAAAAAAGATGGCTTTCCCTGTCCTGCCAAAAAGGAAAAACCTATTAATGTGTTACCATTGAGTGGGCCTGGTCACAAATCACCAAACCCATCTGCGTTAGCGTTTGGAACGACAGGCATTTCATATCCATCTTTAGGCCTATTGCTGAAATGTCAGTGCATATCAAGCCAAAGTACTTGAGTAAATGAACATGTTTCAAAAGGCGTTTTATCCGAAAAAGTATTCTAAACTTTTGAAAGTAACCAATAGCCTGCTATAGTCCATCTTCTGTGTAAAACCCATAACGCAAATGTGCAGTCAATGCGCTCCGAACTGTTTATTCTCTAAACTGGTGTTGTGCCAATTTACCAAAACCAATGCCAGAACTAACATTTGTACAGGAAGACCCTTCTTAATTATCCTCGTAATCTATACATGTGTGGCTCATATCCCCTCCCGCCATATCCTCGTTATCGTTACACCTTACAGATTAGGAAAAAAATGTTGTACTTAAATTACAGGTAAGATTCATTCCAAATATGCCATACGCACAAGTCTGGAGTATCATTTAAATAAACAGTGCGTGAAAGGCAACATATAGTTTAGTCCCGAGAAGGGAAGAGGGGATTCCTTTTCGTCCTTTTTTTACGCCTGTCCCTCCATCGGGATCCCCAGCGATCAACTTCGATGGAACTAATGGGAGCCTTCACTGGCTTTGCACCACAACACAGCCGAAACGCACGCGTTTTTGGTAGAGAGCCGCGGTGGGGCAGGGAGGGAGTCATTTCACTTTTTGTTGCGATCCCAAAAAAAAGTAATGAGGCTATAAATGAAGAATAAATTCCATGCTGGGGGTCATTCGACAAAAAGTACATCTTCAAACAAAAATGAAAATGAAAAAAAAATGAAAACCATACATGTCCAGCATGCAGGGCAGTCCAATAACAGTTCTCTTTTCCAAACAATGCATGTTGTTTCTAACGATTAGAGTCTTTCTGTTTGTTGCTCAACACTATGACAGACAAACACATGAGAGGAGATGGAGTACATAGGGCAGGCTCGCAGTCCTCCAGATTTGGCCGACAAAAAAAATAGCAAATAAAAACCAAAAAAACATTGTGGATGAATGCAGTTGTGTTTTCAGGCAGCACACTGAATTAAATTAACATGATGGTAAACGTCAGGTCGGTGCACTTCTGATGGCATGGGCTCGCTGTCTGCATGCACCTCGTATACAGCGGTATAAAGTTTTTATCATCTAAAGTAAATCATAGTGACTTCAAAACACTGCAAACCAAATGAGATACGATGAGAAACATGAGACATATGCTTTTCATAATAGAGAAAAAGAAATATGAAAGATTGACACATTTTCGAAATGAAAAACACGGATGACAAAAAAAAGCTCATTCTAAAAACTTCAGCAAACCCTTTTTTCCCCTCATGAATGTATAAAAATAAAAAAAAAGCACAAATTAGTTCTTGGTCTAGCGGGGGTTGGTATACGTGCGAAAAGAAAAAAAGTTTCTAATCAAAACTTTTTTTCCTGTTTGTTGTAATAAAAGGTTGATTAAACTGCTGCTATTCTTTTCTCACGGATAACGTCGAAACTCACATGAAAAACTCCGGGGATGAGGGGTTGTTGTCGCTGCTCGACCCGTTTTCTCTGAAGCCGTTGCTGATCAGCTTCTCATACTTGTCTTTGTACGCGTCCCTCTCCCGGACCAGCCTGGAGATCTCCTGCTTTAGGTGGTCCACTTGCTGGATGAGTTGCGTTTTCTCCCCCTCCAGGACGTGCCGCTGCTGGACCCGCTTGTATCGACACGACTGGGCATAGCCCCTGTTCTTTAGGGTCCTCCTCTTCTGTTTCAATCGGATCACTTCTTCCTTGCTGACCCCCCGTAGCTGCCGGTTGAGCTCCCGTACTGACATGGAGACCAGCTGGTCGTCTGAAAACCGATCATCCAAATGCGAATGTGGGTGATTTAAGCCCGAGTTGTTGGACTGGACGCCGGGCGCCTGGTGGTGACCGTTGCTGTGGTGGTGGTGATGGTGGTGGTGCGGACCCCCGTTCTGGGCTGCAGCGGCAGCGATAACTGCTGACACCACCGCCGCGGCAGAGCCCATCTCTTCCCCGGCCATGGTGCCCCCAGGTCCGGCTGCGCCAGCAAACTGCTGCCCTCTGGTATAGCCATCGAACGACTGGAGCTGGTGAGTGCTGTTGATCAGCGCCTCGACTGCGTCTTCGGGGCTGAAGCCCAACGCCTCTGGATTTAACTGTTGTTGATAACCGGACATCCAGTAGAAATCCTCCAAGTGTGCCTTCTGTTCGCTCCCCGATCCCGGACTGGGCGCCGAGAAGCTTGGAGAGGGGGGAACCGAGCTGCAAGGCGTGCTCATCGGGGTGGAAGACAAGGATCCCCCGGCGATAAGGCGACTGCACTGGCTGATGTTGCGATCGGGCTCCACCGGCTCCTTTTTCACTTCAAACTTCATCAGATCGAAGTCATTAACATATTCCATGGCCAGGGGACTGGTGGGCAGGTCGGAGTTGCTCATTGCCAGCTCTGATGCCATCCTCTTGGTGCTGCTGACAGTCCTCCAAGCGGGCTGAAGAGCAGCTGTCACACTGGGCTGGTTGGGGAGGACGTGAGCCAGTTTGAAAAATGTTTAAGCGTTTGTCTTAGGACTGAAAACAAAAAAGGTGTAGTAAGTCCCTCTGTAGCGATGGACTCCCAACGCTAAGTAAGTAGCTTTTCTTTGCGGAGTCTGACGCACTGACACACCAGCGCCGCGCACGCGAGCAGCACAGTCCTTTTTCAGCAAGTGAAATTCGGCGGCTTTGAATTTCAAACATTTAACACTTTACGGTTTTTCTTCATGGATACATTGCGGAGACGAGAGGGGGCAAAGCCGAAAGGAAGGGGGCTGAGTGTAGCCGCGCATGTAACGTGCCTCTGACTTGTGGGCTGGTTTTTTTAGAGGGATCACACAGCAGATGAGTTTAAAAGCATTGCAGTTTTATAGCTGCCCGTGACGTCAGGGCAGAAATGGGAAGCGCGTAGCCAATCAGAGCGCGCAATCGGACCACTAATTAACATATTAGTAGAGAAACAAAACTTTTCTCGACTGTCAGAAGCCGTCAGCTGACTCTCAGCCGGATCACAGTCTTTCTTTCTTTTTCCTTTCTCTGACGCTTTTTCTTCCCGGTCGCTTTTTGAACGTGAAGTCAACATTTATATAAAATATATATTTATTTGTTTAGTCTATTGCAAAGTCATTACTGAAGAGGACGTAGAAGACGGACTTTAACAGAATATGTCGAGCCAGAAAGTGGAGGAAACATTCTGTAATGGGATGTTTAATTTAGATGTGCATGTGTGTTCTATAAACACTTTATTAACAAGATATTGTATAGGCCTACTGTATTTTCGTATACCCCATGCTATGGTTGCTATGGCCTATAACACAGTAGTGGAATGGCTGTCTAAATAAGAAGAAACATGTGTACCATGTGTAAATACAACCAACGGCAGTTCTTCATTATAATTCGTATAGACAACACTATTCATTATTTCTGAATGTGCAGTAGGCTTTAATCAATTGACAAGCAGGTAATTCAGTATATATTTTTTATTATTATTCCGCATCGATATTCTCAAACAGGTGGTTTCAAATTTTTTGTAGTTATTTAGATAAAAAGTAATGCACTGTTGCGAGGAAATATTGAAACGTTCGGAAAAGCTTCTGCCGTCCGCTTCTAAAACTCAACAGTGCCACCTTTTGGATGAATGTTGAACGGGTCTATTTCAAGCCTCCTAAACATTTACACGTTAAAACGCAATAATGCCACAACCTATTATTTATTTATTTTAAATGTAAAAATGAGCAACAGAAACCAAATAGCCCAAATAATTGAAATAATGTTAAGATTAGTGGAATAAATCACATTTTGCGAATGTAAGGACAATCATCAAACGTTATCCCCTAATAACCTATGTGCAATATGTTGTATGCATTTCACTTCATGGAAATTCCAAATATCAGAAACTACACCCGTCTATAGATTTTCAAATCTGTGTCCATCTAATAGGACTCAAGCAATCATAAAGTTGAGACCAAATCTTTTGGTCACAAATTAGTTCCACGGCAATAAAACCTTTATTACACTTGTACATAGTGATATATAGCTATTACACATCCACATGGTCACAGATAAAACACGTCTTGTAAAACTGTTCCTTATCTTAGTTCAGAGGTCACCAGAGCTACTTTTAACAGGTCTCGTCTTCAACTCCAACTCGGGACCAGTGTTGCTCACTCAAAATTGAGGGAATGTTTCTCAAGGAAATGGTCTGCTGGCGAAACCCATACCATCTTCTAAACCTCTCTGGGAACTACCTATAAAGCCTCAAACTGTATTCAACCTTTCTTGACCAGATGAGGCAATCACAACACGTCATTCTCTAATTTTTCCTTTCTTCCTCACCGTCATCCGATGTTGACAGGCAGACAGAAGCAAGAACACAATTGTAAATAGGTTTCACAATCACATGTATCTTCATGTTGCAAGCGTGTATTGACAGTTTTCCCCGGGACTCATTCAGTTGACACAAATAAATGACCCCGGGCCCGCCTACGAGCATCGCACACTGTCCTTAACAATAGGACAATGCCGTTCTCACCCTCACAGATATAATGATGTTTCTCCTACACCGATCTCTCAAACGCAAAAAAAAAGAAGACTTTAGCATTCCGGTGCCCTCATCTCTTGGGCTATTTGGGGGGATGATTTTTTCTGTGGCCTCCGCTGACATGGTGCTGACAAATAGCCATTTCATGCCTGTGACAAAATCCCATAATCATAGCTTCACTGTCTCTCTCTGTCTCTCTCCCTTTCTCTCTCTCTCTCTCTCTCTCTCTCTCTCTCTCTCTCTCTCTCTCTCTCTCTCTCTCTCTCTCTCTCTCTCCGTCTCTCTCTCCCCCTCTCTACGAAGCTATGAGCTCATCGCTGGAGCCTGGTGTATTTTTGGATTCCTGCGGCCACACGGTGTAATGATAGGCCCCGAATCACCGCTCACATCCCAGCTGCCAAACGCAGTGGAAGATGATCCCCACAATCAGCCTGATGTTTTTAGAAGCATTCAGGAAGTGCAACACGTCCCACGCACTGTCCAGACTGCGGACGTTCGTCTCTTCTTCTTCTCCTTCTTCTTCCTGCCTCATGGTGGTTTCCTCTCCCCTTTTTTTATGTCATCAATATGACATCCCCTAGTTTCCCATGGTGTCTATTTATACGTCGCTTTTTTGGTTGATCTGCAACTCAGTTGTTGTACGTCACTTGTTTTCGGTCGATGTTATGACCGTGGTTGTTGAGTGATATCCGGGGAAGCATTGGCAGTTGTGTTGCTCAATAAAGCATACACTGTTTTATTTGATCATTATATTATTATCACATTAATGTCGTACACTTGACATCCCAAGTTGAGGCAGTATAAATGTTAGCACGGAATTAATTTAGTAATTACATCATATAATCCATCCATAAATGAGAATCATATTAATAAATGAGAAACCGATAGCCACAATTTAACATAGGGCTCATGATAAGCAACGTGCTGAGTGCCATCTCTGACCAATCTCTTTGATGTGTTGAGTGGCAGAGGAAGTGGCAGATACTGTATCTAGAACTCTATTTCCTACAGCAATATCCTCAAGCGCTGGCATTTCCCCTGACCTTTGCATCGTGACCAACCCGAGGCCAAACGCGGGGCCAGTAGGCATCTCAAAGATATGTGACACGCTGCGGAGAGACGGGCATGGCACGCCGCGTTGTCCCTCGACCACGCGGCAGGGTAGCGTACAGATGGCATCAAACAGGATGCGTTTCCATTAGGTCGGAATACACAAGTGATGTAAGAGTTGTAGCATTGCATTGATAGTCAGTCACACGGAAGGGACAGATCTCCCGCTGTCCGTCTCACCAGAGTCGCACACGGTCAACCAGGGCGAGGGTCAGTCAGAGACGGGAACAACAACAAGCACGCACGTCTGATTATTGATGCTGAATAAAAGAGATAGGACTCCGCAGCTGAAAACCCTGTTGTTTTTCCTGCTTGTGTGACGTACCTTCCGCTCGGGCTTTACCTGCTCTAGAGAGAGAGAGAGAGAGAGAGAGAGAGAGAGAGAGGGAGAGAGAGAGAGAGAGAGAGAGAGAGAGAGAGAGAGAGAGAGAGAGAGAGAGAGAGAGAGAGAGAGAGAGAGAGAGAGAGAGAGAGAGA
>NC_079425.1:21685939-21698439 GCF_026213295.1 Gadus chalcogrammus | reverse complement strand
GCTAATATATACATATATTATCAGGGGATAATAGTATAGGCATTACAGAAAGTGGAGATAAATCAGGGGGATCACAAAATACTAGGTTGGATGGCGTGAGAGAACGTTTACAGGGCAGATGTGGGGAAGGGGCGTGGCCAATAAAGACCCCCTTTCCCCCTGGACCTGTTGTTAAGCGGGCCCTACAATTTGGACCACAGTTATGGCCTGTACGCTTCACGGGCTTCGGAAATCCCCTCCTCAAGACATCCTAACACCTGCCCCCTCCATTACAGACAGACCATCTCCCCGCCCTCTCCGTGCGCGTGTGTATATGTGTGTGTGTGTGTGTGTGTGTGTGTGTGTGTGTGTGTGTGTGTGTGTGTGTGTGTGTGTGTGTGTGTGTGTGTGTGTGTGTGTGTGTGTGTGTGTGTGTGTGTGTGTGTGTGTGTGTGTGTGTGTGTGTGTGTGTGTGCTTACTGCGTGTTTGCAAGCGCGTGTGTGTGTGTGTGTATGTTCTCCTATGCGTGTGTGGGTGTGTGCGTTAGCTGGACAGCTACAGGTGACGAAGGTGGCTCGGCCATATCAGTATAGTATATGTGTGTTGACTATCAAACGTCGAGAAGCTGCCTGTCTTTGGGCCACTCTCAACGTGGGTTGGCCCTCTGAAATCCATCCAAGGCCATTCGTCTCCCCCCCCCCCTCCCCAGCACCTGTCCTACGTAACACCGGTGCACCTCTGGTAAGCGATCCTCGCTGAGGAGGACTGGAGACATGTAGAACCCGGCCCCAGATGGACTAATGCTGCTGCTTCACTGTGCACCTCCGTCTATCAGCCACCTCTGAGCCCTCCACGAGACCAAAGGCCAGGGGCCATTAGTCAAGCCCCTGGTCTGTTGATGTAATCGCTGCTCGGTCCGGAAGCTCGATGCTAAAATGCTAGTGAGGCTATTGTAAGGTTAAGTCTAGAGTATACACGCTGGCAAGCCGCGCGTTGTGAGTACTTCCTGTGGAACAATGGCTTAGCCTTACTCGTGCATTAGACAGAGGCTTTGGGTGGGGGGCGGGGGGAGACCGAGGGAGAGAAAGGGAAGTGGAGAAAGTGGAGAAAGACAGGAAGAAAAGCAGTGAGAGAAAGTACCACATCGATCAACACCGTGCAATTTTTGTCTGGAAATCACAGCTGAGTAATCGACGGCAAACATGATATATTTGGTAAGTGATTTCAGGCTAATGCTGCCTATGACAGGTGATGTCATAGATTTTTATCCTGTTATAATAATATTATTAAATATCAGAAGAAGACATTAGTCACTCCACATGTTCGAGTTAGAAGGCAAGTTACAACGAAAAATAATTAATGCAGGATGTGATCACACACACAATGATTAAGATACAGAGTGTGTTCGTGCAGGCACGGCACACACACGCACGCGCAGACACTCACACCCACACACACACACACACACATACGCTCAACTAAAACACACACACACACACTCACACTGTTTCCATTTATTGTTTTCCATATTTAAATGGTTGGAAAGTAAAGCGCTGATGAAGACATAAATGGCGGTTGACTGAATTAATTTAACATTGATCCAGTCGCCTGTTCAGCCATTTGTACCGGTGACTCCTTAAGCGTCACGCTATGTGATTAAGCACACACACAAACACACACACAAACACACACACACTCACACACACACACACACGCGCGCGCGTTCACATGATGCAACACACAAACGGTTATTAAATGACTGCACCTCCAAAACAGAGCAATATTATGTGCACTTAATGAGCTAACTTTTCTTAAACGTGTCACGCGGCAGCACATCCTACGAGTCAGAAGCAGTTAGTCCGACGACTAGAAACGTTCATCTGTGTTACGCACACAGTTCCCATGGAGCCCAAAGGAGTAAATTAACCAATAAAAGCTCATGATCTAAATGGTTGTCTGAGACTGGAGAGTGGCGCTGAGGCCTGTAACGGCGGTGTGTGTGCGTTGGACAATGACATCCCCAGTAAGGCCCTGGCGTATCCACTCACTAGACACACATTCCAACCGGCAATTACCGCTCAGGGCCCACCAATCCAGACCAAGACACCTACGCTCCGAACAACAACGGCTGACAGTGTTTCCAGACAAGGACAACGCTCTCTGGGCTGTCTCTCTCTCTCTCTCTCTCTCTCTCTCTCTCTCTCTCTCTCTCTCTCTCTCTCTCTCTCTATCTCTCTGTCTTTCGCTCGCTCACTTTTTCTCTCTCTCTCTCTCTCTCTCTCTCTCTCTCTCTCTCTCTCTCTCTCTCTCTCTCTCTCTCTCTCTCTCTCTCTCTCTCTCTGTCTCTCTCTCTCTTCTCTCTCTCTCTCTCTCTCTCTCTCTCTCTCTCTCTCTCTCTGTCTCTCTCTCTCTCCCTCGCTCTCTCCCTCGCTCTTTTTTGCTCTCTCTTTTGCTCTCTCGCTCATTGCTTTCTCTTTCGCTCTCTTGCTTTCTCTTTCGCTCTCTTGTTCTCTCTCTCTCTCTCTCTCTCTCTCTCTCTCTCTCTCTCTCTCTGTCTCTCTCTCCTCGTCTTCTACCCCTTAACCTCTTAGCTCTCAGCTCAATCTTCTTAATAATCTCAGCTCATTGACTAGCATGCCACCGTGGCTCCATCTCTGATGAATTGGCCGTTACAAAAAAAAAGCTTTAAAGAAACGCCATGGAGGGCGTGGCGAGGGGTGACTTGCACAACGGTTTGTCTGTCGCTTGTATTTATGATTCGGTCGTTGATAGTAATGGTGATCCATCTATACAGCCTTGTGTTTTATAGTCGTGAACCGTCGCCTCACTCTGTTGAAATTCTTTCCAGCCCCATACTCGGCCCTACTAAGTTTCACAGTTTCTTTAAGCAACATAAAAAACTGGAAAAGTAAACGCTTGCCCAAGTGTTTGTAATTCATACACACGGCTTCGTTTGCTGGCTGTAATTATGTGTTAATGGCCCGCACCACTATTTTCAGAGCGATAGAGCAAACCTGTGTTTGTAATTAAGTGTGCGATGAAATATCCCAGACATTATGGAAATAACATTACTCTTACTGCAGTGTTTTTTTTCGTAATATCTCACATAATAAGTGTCATAAGAGCTTATAATGACACTTGATCAGGACACACAACAGTGTGCAGTAACAGAAGCAAAAACTGATTCCAACGAAGCATATAAGTAAGCCTGGCCCGACATGCGTTTACCATTTTAAAATATCACTATATCAACTGTTATGTACACAAATTGCTTGCACACTTATGCTAATTAGCATTCATCACACACACTCCACACACACAGGCGTGTAGAAGGCGGTATGTGGTGACAGCTATTGGGTTTCCTGTTGTATCCCCGGTCAGTATGCCTCTGGCTGTCACAAGCATTAGCACGGGCTGTGCATTTTGTTAGAGTGCCAGGTAGACACCCACTTCCAAACACACTCACACAGAGAGAGAGAGAGAGAGAGAGAGGAGAGAGAGAGAGAGAGAGAGAGAGAGAGAGAGAGAGAGAGAGAGAGAGAGAGACAGAGAGAGAGAGAGAGAGAGAGAGAGAGAGAGAGACAGAGAGAGAGAGAGAGAGAGAGAGAGAGAGAGGGGGGGGGGAAGTTGGGGGGAGGGGAGGCACAGATAAAGGTAGATACAGAAAAATAAATAGGGAGGGACAAACGGAGAGAGATAGAGACGGAAAGACATTTAGAGATAGAGAGAAAAAGTGTGTGGGGTGGGGTGGGGGGGGGGGGGGGAGAAATACTGATAGAGAGAGAGAGTCCATTAGATCTGTTGCAGTTTTATGTCGTGTCCGAAGCTGTGATTAAACTCTTAATGGAGGTGCAATATCGATTCCACATATTATGTATTATGCTTTTATAGTTTGTTATTCAATGCATCAAAAAACACGTGACAAAGTTATATACATTTACTGCAGTGGTAAAGTGCCCTTGTAATACTTCAGTTTAGCACACTATATAGAGGGCTACCTGTGTCCTTGGTAATTCTCTCATTCGACATGCATCACAAATGAAATTCAATCATAAAGATACACATTTAATTGTCATTTTTTATGATAATTTTGTCCATGGAATTATGTTCAGTATCAGGAGTTGAAGATCCATAAGTATCGGATTAGAGCGCTGCAAGGCCAAAACTTTGAGCAAGGCAGCAGACCGAGATGAACCTCTGTAAAGGAGACACAAGCTATTCTAACGGGGGTTAAGTCCTTCTGGGTCAAGGGCCGTGCCTCGGGGTAAATTCCCCTTCTTGTCTTCCTCTGGACACTACAGCATCTGATCACTTCAACACAGGTGGTCACATCCAACACAGTGGAAACTTCCGTCTTGATAAAAAGAAAAGGGCCAACCCCAAAAATGAGATCTCAAAGGTTGTGATTGTGAGTATAAGAACGGTGGTTGACTGAGGTTCACAGTCTCTTCAGTGAGGTGTAGGGATCTCCATCGAAGGTCCTTCAGTCTTGGGTACAATGTTAAGAAGGTCCTTGAGGGGGGGAGGGGAGGGAGGAGACGGGAGGGGAGGGGCGGGGGAGTGAAAACAATTAGTCCTTCAGCAAACACCACGGATCAGTTGCTTTAATTAAACCCCCCCCCATGCCTGCCCCGCCCATCCACTCCCTTCCTTTCCAATCCTCCTCCCTAGTCCTCCTCTCCTCCTCCTCCTCCTCCCCGTTCGGGCTCTCCTCCTCCTCCTCTCTTCCACGCCAAGGTTCCTGGCTTTTAAATCCTGCACCCAGATGACACCCTGATCATTTGTTGTGTAACTGGGTGAGCTCCCTAACCAGTGGATTAGATGGATGCCGGGGCCGGTGTCCGGGGTTGTTGCAGTGTTATCGCTAACAGGATTTACCATCTACTGAGTATATCAAAGGCAGAATCCTCCGCTAAGCACTCAGCACTTCACCAAATTAAAAAGTGACCCACAGGTGGGCCCCGCCGTAACTGTTGTGCCGACGGGGCCGTGACACTAATTGCTTTCTAACTCTGTTACGACTGCCATCAAATTACACTCTTCAATTAGAGTGGAGAGGGGCGTGCGGAGGCCTGCTAACTGATCCCACTCAGTGCTGCTGTCGGCCGCCCGCCCGCCCCCACCGCTGGCCTTATTGCACACGGGGTCTTGAGTCAGAGACGGAGCCGATGGTTTATGGTATATATATGTTGAGAGACGCAGTCGGTGGCGGTCACGCTTCTCGCTGTGTTCGGCCACGTTTGTTCGATGTGTAACGTAGACATAGCCTCACGAATCTAAAGAGGGAATGTATAGTTCTCAATATGAAAGGTATTTCTGTGTGTGTGTTGTCGATTGTGTGTGAGAGTGCTTGTGTATTATGTCAGGTGTGCATGTATGCATGTGTTTGCACGTGTGTGTGTGTGTGTGTGTTTGTGGTTGGGTTTGTGTGTGTGTGTGTGTGTGTTTGTGTGTGTGTGTATGCACGTGCATGCATATCAGTGCGTGTGTGAGTGTGTGTGTGTTTTTCTGTGTGGGTGTGTGGTTGCGTGTGTTTGTGTGTGGTTGTGTTTCTGTGTTTGTGTATGCACATGTATGCACGTGCATGTGTGCATGTGTGTGTTTGCCTGTGTGTTTCTGTGTGTGTGTGTGTGTGCATTTCTGTGCCTGTGTGTGTGTGCGCATTGCACCGAAGCGAAAGACAGGAAATGATGATGCTTCGCGCTGCGCGGCTTTGCGCGGAATCCTGCGGTGCCCGCGGGGATCCCCCCCGGTCCACCTCACCTCCGCCTCAACTCGGTGAAGGAGTGTCTGCGTCTCCGTGTGCCGCAGTGTGACCGCTTCCCCGCTGAACGTCTGGGTGTCACGGTGGCTTAGCAGGCGAGTCAGGTTTGAGCCTGGAGCCCATGGTTCCATGAGTGCCAGAGAGAGAGAGCCACCGCTTTAAAGGTAGGGTATAGCAATTTGGAAAGAACCAGACAAAGTAAGATCGAGTTTGAAAGTATCAACCGAAGAAACGCCATCCCTCCCTCAGGCCTTGGTCCAAAGCCACTCCCCCTCAAAACGTGTGTGACTAGCTCACTGGCTTTAGCTAAATGTCGGCCTGGCTTTGTGGAAGATTCCGGTTATGCACAATGAGCGCACGGTCAGAGTGCATGCAGTTAGCCGGGTAGCTAGGTAGATGGATAGATTGGACGGGTGTATTACAGGCCAGTGACAGCTACCGACGCCACATTTTTAATTAATATCTCTGAGTATTTAATTTATTTATTGCTGTTGGGATGAAAGGATCATTTCAGCAAGCATGAAAAAAAATGCTTCTAAAATATATTGTCTACTCCAACTTTAAGATTTCTGGAGGTGTCGGCCAAGAGGAAGAATCTCCCTAAAGTGAATAATGAAGAATCACAGTGCTATTATCTCCTTTGTGACTCTAACTATCTCCTAGCAACAGACAGTATCTTTAGAAAACAAGTGCCTTCTACTTCCGATCAAAGTCCGTAGTCTGCGGCTGCTACTGTTATATCTCCACTGGCCAGTATCTCCGCTGTGTGTTTTAATACTGGCTGATGACATTATCCAGACGTTATCACGGGGCTGTTTCATGGGATCGACCCTGTTCAGACTTTTGGTGATAAGTCCACGTAGGCCTACCATCAGTGGTATCTGTAGGGGATGCACCTGAGACTATCTGGACTAACATGCTCTAATCACGTAGAACGGAATAAAGGTGGAGGCAGCTTCGATTAGTAAATCATCAGACAAAAAGGTGTTCAGATAATTTGCTATCACCTCTCTGGTGACATACACATCCTAAGAACAATGCACAGAGAGTACTGTGCAGTTTCAGATATCTTCTTGTTGTAGAGAGGGAGGGCAATGTGAATAACTGATTTCCTTTGCATTAGTGATAGATAATTGAGAGCTTTCATGAGAGACAAATGATTCCATGCTCTGATACAACGTAATTTTTGGCCTTTTTGTTCTCTTTTTTCATTCATTCAGGCATCAATTCATTCATTCACTCGCTCATCCATTAGTTAATGAACTCCTTTGGTTGCAGTTCTAGCCGGCGATGAATCGTTAAAGCACATATTTCTGGAACTCAGTGGACACCTTTTGGTTGAGCAGAAGAATAACTTGATCTATGGACGGGCGGGGAGGGGGGGGGGAAGTGACATCTGTACCAAATACTTTACTGGCAACACAAGGCCTACCTTTCCTGGAATAGTCACAAAATAATGGGGGGGGTTGCGGGGAAGGAGAGAGAACAAAGCAAGAATGGAGGCTTTCAGAGAACCAAATTAGCATCACACCTGTAGCAGGAGATAGACCCACACTGCATAGGTTGTGCGATCAAACTAGCAAAGTATCGACTCTCGCCTCTGCCAACATGACCCATGGGTAAAACCAAACACGCTGGCTAAAGAGAGAGAGAGAGAGAGAGAGAGAGAGAGAGAGAGAGAGAGAGAGAGAGAGAGATAGCAACAGGGCTGCTGAGCAGCAAATGATTCCACTAAAGTCTTCCCTGCCGCTCTTTCAGAGCTGGTATACTCGCTCGGCCGTCTCTTTTCTCGATTTCATCTAAAGAGGTTCAACGGCAACACCTGTTTGTTTTCATTGACCTAATCGCTCGAGGGCACTGTACCTCTGCTGGTGTGTGAAGCAAGCCTTGCGTCAGGAGCATTAAACACACAAAGGGCTTGTGTTGGCCCGGCCAAACAACAAATCATTCATACCAGTAGCTAAACAGTAACGAAACATGACAGAGCTGGGGATCATGCAGCCCTCCAGACAAAGACCGCTGTCTGTAAGCCAGGGAAGATATAAGCATTAATAAAGTATATTGCTATTGTGTGTGTTCTAAAAGTGCAGCAAATACCACATAAGTGTGGTAGATTTGTTTCCCTGTTAGTGTGTCTCTGATACACTATGAAACAGTGCATCGGAGAGACCTAGAACAATATTCGTCCTGTAGGAAGAAAATGAGGGTGATGAATGACATTTTAATTTGGCCGTATTAGTCTTCACATGACATGACAAATTGCTGTGTCAAAAGAAGCGGGGCTGAGGGCGCTTGTGTATGAATTGGCATGATTTGATGAGTCACACGCCTCCTGTTATCCTCTAATGTTCTGAAATATGAGAAAAGGCAGACGTGTTTACACTACAGTATCAATTTCCAAAGAGTGAGAGAGAAAGAGAGAGTGGGCGTGTGCGCGCGTGTGTGTGTCTGTGTGTGTGTGTGTGTGTATGTGTGTGTGTGTGTGTGTGTGTGTGTGTGTGTGTGTGTGTGTGTGTGTGTGTGTGTGTGTGTGTGTGTGTGTGTGTGTGTGTGTGTGTGTGTGTGTGCACGCCTGTGTGTGTGTGTGTGTGTGTGTGTGTGTGTGTGTGTGCGTGCGTGCGTGCGTGCGTGTGTGTGTGTGTGTGTGTGTGTGTGTGTGTGTGTGTGTGTGTGTGTGTGTGTGTGTGTGTGTGTGGGCGCATGCGCGCGCGCTTGTGTGTGTGTGTGAATGGGTATGTGTTAACACCGCCACACAGATGTTTCCCAGCCTGCACCTCTGCATGCAGAGGCATGTCCTTGTCTAGGACCGGTGCCAAGACAGGAAGTTTCTGTGTTAACCCATTAATGTTGTGCACAGAGAGCCCCATAACACAGCGCAGGTCAGAGCCGAGCCGAAGGGGAGAGGAGGGAGAGGTAAGGGTTAACGGTAACTGCCACATTATCTGAGCCAAAAGTCTTTGACTTTCTGCTGGTGGCAAGAACTCGCTGCTCAGGCCAGGATTCAAGCAGAGTCTGGCTTAGCGCAAGTTGCCATAGAAAGTGTACGGATGATTTTATGGACTGGAGATGGATGGAATTATGTTGTTGAAATATGAATAAAATATTTGTGTGAAGACAGAAAAATACAATTAATTACTTATTTACGCACTGTACATAATCAACAGGTCTTTTCAATGCTGTGCATGGATGCATGGCTTCCAGAGATAAGGTTTAACCCTCAATCCAAAGTAATTACTAAAATACTGCAAATACATATTTGATTGTTTATAGACAGCCACAAACGCACACACACACACACACACACACACACATACGTACACACACACACACACACACACACGCACACACACAAACACGCACGCACACACACACGCACCCACACACACACACCAGACCAAAAAGAGGAAACGTCGAAGAAGAAAAAACACGCCGGTGTGTCTGGAGGGCAGCGGTGCTGCTGTAATGCGTACGGCGGAGCAGACGAGTGATGTCATTTGCACCTTGTAGCGGAACCGAAGCCGGGCCAAGAAAACATTATCCGGTGGCGCTGGATGTGTGTCGGACCAACGCACATCTGATTTACTGGGATGTATACGTTTTGAATTCACAGACCGCTGCACGCTACCGCTGGAGACACCACGCACCTCACACCTCCGCCGTCAGCAGACAGAGACGACGAGACGCAGGAACCCAACAGGCCACAGCGGAGGCAGTCACGTCTGCAGATGGAACAAACAGCGGCTTTGAATTTCAGGGGTGAGTTCGTTGCAGGAAAAATACAACAAATGTGAAATATACATGTATATCCTGGCTGTCGTATGAATAAACATCAGGTTGATGTACAACTTTACTAACTTTTTTCCCATTGCCTCCCTCCTGAGTTGGTGTATAGTGGCCCCATGTGAGCCCCATTCATTGCAAAGGGGCAGGTCAGGGCATACATCCTACCCATGAAGAACGACTCCTAATACATCTTAGGTTTCAACAGATTATCTGTTGTCTTCCCCCTCTGACATTATCATCAATACATGCAATAACTCCCGATCCCCCCTCCTTAAGCGACATTAGCCAAGAGGAGGCTCACTATTGCCTCCATGTTAAAGGAAGGCCTGTTTGGCGGAGCCCCAGAGCGGTCTGTCCGGCTGGAGACCTGCTGTCTCTAATGAAAGGAGACGTAATGTTTGTCATCACAAGGCTGAGATTTGGGCCTTGGCCAAAACGCTCAACATCAGGGGGTGGGGGTGTTATAGCCCCGCAGGCTATGAAGGATCTAAGATTGCCTCCCTCTGCTATCTGACTTTACTAACCCCCCCAACCCCCCCCCCCCCCCCCATCCTCCTTTCCCTCCTCTTCCAGCCGCTTCCAACATGCATTTTTTTTTTTCACGAGGAGGCCAATTTGTTGTGGCAGCCGTGCATCTCAAGGTTCATATCTTGTTACACAAAATTTGGGATTGCGAGAAGATTTTGGGCGCTATCCAGACCAGAGAGAGCGGGGGGAAGGGGAGGGGGGCAGCAGGCTGTGTCTCAGAGGAACGACATGATAGGGGCTGTTCAGTGTGATGGGATTGAATAGAGGGGGAGCCCTCGTGTGCTGTACAAACAGCATAATCACTGGGCTATAACGTTACAAATCATTTACTAAATACTGCGCGAGGAACACTGGTTTGTCACCGTTAAACACTTCAAGGGATCGTATCACGTGAAAGGACTTTGTGTCGGAGAGGGAGAAGAGGATGATCCCTTGTTTGGCATTGCACAAGCACAAGTACTTCACACAAAGTGATATCTCTGCATTCAACCCACTGCTTGCAGCACCAGGAGCAGTACGACACAAGAAGGGAACTAATAAAAGAGCATACCAAAAAAAAAAACGAGCAACAGCTTTGAGATCCGTGAGTTCGTGTGGTGATCCGCGTCGTCGGGCACGTGACACATTAAACACACTCATCGTTTCGACCACGCGCTACGGCTACCCGGTCGAGACCGCAGGCCCCTCCCCTGGCACCGTCAGGGTCATTCCCCACTGAGACCACAGCATTAGCTGAGAGAATACCCATCCTTTCCTGGACACAATCCTAATGCAATCTCTCCCATGGAACACTGTGGCTTTTGTGTTCAGGAAGAAGAGTGGTTAGCTGCTGTCGGCCAGGCCGGGGGCTGGTCCCCCCCCCCCCCCCCCCCCCCCCCCCCCTCGCCGTCCACCATTGTTGCTCTAGAGGCTGGTTGGTGGGTTGGTGGACGAGGGTTTGAGGGGGGGAGGGAGGTAAGCAGGGATGTCCGGTGATAGCCATCTCTAGGCTGGGGGGTGTGGGTAGGGGGTAGGGGGGGGGGGGGGGGGGGGGCTGTTGTGTCGTCGATGATGTCAGGGATCAGCACTCACAACAAACCAATGCAATGTCGTTTCAGGGAGCTTTTGTCGTTTTGTTGATTGACTTGGAGAATTACGTAACACTAGATTATCCGTGCAAATACTGGACTTCACGATTGTGTGGATTGCTTTGGCAAAAGCTGTGATGCACTGTGTTGTGGGCCAAACTTTTCAACATACTTTTTTTTATCTTACTAAATTGTGTGCTGTAAAGAAACATAAAATAATTTGTCTGTATATCCATCACTCAAACTTCTTCATCTCAGACTAGAAGAAAAATTATTCGAGGTACGTTTTTTCTCTTTTTACGGTAAACCTTCTCCAAACCCTTCCAACCTGTAGGCTGTATTGCCAGTGAATCCTCAACTGACATGGTGCATCGGGCATCCTGTATATCCGGCATGGCAGCCAGCTCCCTGGCACCCCAGCCTGAACCAGCCTCTCCATTCCTTCTCCTACAGAGTCGTGGGCAGCAGGGACCGAGAGGAGAGGGCAGAAAAAGGCCTTTAGAAAATAAACAGACACAGAATTGAAGAAACAAGGAAGAGGGAGGCATCTAGAGCATGTGGGCACCATGGGAATGTCAGATTGGATGGACAAAGGCCTAGCTGTGATGGCTGGAAAGTATGAAATGGACTTTCCTTGTTTGGAAAAGATTACATGATTATGAGCAGGGGCCCTTTCTCACAGACCTTTAGGTAGAGCGATGTGAATAATGCATTGCATTGGTCTGTTCCGTTGGGGGACTGTTTCAGTGTATAGGAGGTGTTTCGAGTCACAATAGATGTTTATTCTGCTTTTCTGCAAAATACAACTCAATTGCTAAGTCCACATTTGATGAGTTGATCCAGATAGATAGCGAGATGACAAAGACAACCACACTGCATTGAGTTATCTGCCATCAGAAAAGTTTGAAATTGGCGTTAGAAGAGGCAGCGATAGAGGAACAAAGCCTGCCGAAAATGTGACATTTACCGTCATTAATGGAATTACCATGCAGGACTATACTTATAATGCCGTTACCGGCCCTGACACCGGAGGATTTAAACAGAGCTGTATTTCTCTCCCTGACTCTTAAACATCTCATTTTCCATTTACATGAGACCTAGAGCAGCGTGTGTCACAGAAGGACATAAATCTCCTGCCAAACCCCCCCCCCTCCCCCCACCGAACTCTCCACTCCTCGTCCCCTCCACCTTCTCCTCATCCTCCTGCTTCACCTCCTCTCCCCTTCCTTCACCCCCTCCTTCACCTCCTCCTCCTCTACCTCCTCCTTCACCTCCTCTCCTACACCTCCTCCTCCACCTCCTCCTCCTCCTCCTCTTCCTCCTCCAACTCCTCCTCCTGCTCCTCCAACTCCTCCTTCATCTCCTCTCCTACTCCTCC
>NC_079425.1:21680939-21683439 GCF_026213295.1 Gadus chalcogrammus | reverse complement strand
AAACACAAACCCGATCCAAAACCTTATACGACGTGCTGCTTGAGTGGGACTCCGGCAGCCACTGTCGTGGTAGTGGCAGTGTAGGTAGAAACCGGGTGAACTCGAAGTGAAATGTCGGAAAATGGGCAGCGGCCCGCAGTTTATCCCGAGTTGACACGGTGCTTTAATGGCCTTCTCAGATGTCAGAGCTGGACGCGGAGGGGCTTGGGGCGCGGCCAGTACCCATCACCAGACACTGCCGCCGGCCACGGGCCGGCAGACGCGGGTCTCAACACCTCCTCACAGACCATAATGGAGCGCTTCTGTGGTCCTCCGAGGAACGACAAGACCCCGCAGCGTTCCTACACAGGACACACGTTACAGCTAGAGGTAGCTCGTTGAACCGTCGGGGTTATAACATTTAAATAAAAATGAAATAAAAGGGGAACGAAAGAAAAATAAGCTAAATGCTGAATAAAACACCCAAAGATATACCAATATGTAACAAAAAAAAAAAGAAACAGAGACACAAAAACGTTGGAGGAAAAAGAAAAGCGGAAAAAAATAAATAAAGCCGGCAGGAGAAATAGCCGGGGCGCTGGCCGGGGCTGTACACCGCTAAGGAGCCTCCCAAACCACTGTGTCTCCAAAGGAAAATGTCTTCACCATCCTATAAGTGCCCATTAACCGTCTATTCACATTTCAGCTGTGCTGCGCGCCACGCTCCGGCGCTGTGGGAGTTGCGGCCTGTGAGCAGGGGGCTGGATTTCAGCGCGGTCCAGGGCCGGACTGCAGAGAGAGGGAGAGGGAGAGAGAGAGAGAGAGAGAGGGGAGAGAGAGAGAGAGAGAGAGAGAGAGAGAGAGAGAGAGAGAGAGAGAGAGAGAGAGAGAGAGAGAGAGAGAGAGAGAGAGAGAGGGGAAGGGATTGAGACAGCCAGGGGAAATGCGTGAAGGTTTCTCGCTGCATGAAGACATGTAGGTCAGACTGTATGCACGTGTGGGGGAGGCAGGAGGGGGAGGCAGGAGGGGAGACAGGAGGGGGGAGGGTGGGGGTGGATGGAACGTCCATTGCTTACATAGATGTATTCAACAGATGCTGGAAGTTTCCCCTTCTCTTTATTTTTATTTTTTAGGGGTAGGGGGTTTAAAGTCTTTATGCATAAACCTTGAGGGTCTTTTACTCTCTGGGGTTTCTTAAGATATTCATTCATTTGTTACATTTGATAGCATTGCAATATCACTAATGTACTGCAAGGTGGAATCCCCAATGTAACCCAATGTAATCTAGAACTCCACCTTAACACACATATTTCAACTTTCCTCAGTAGTATGTTTTAGTCCTAAGGTAAAAACTAAATTTATATGAGCATGATTTCCTTTCACACAATTACAGAAAAAGAAGACCACGATGCACATTCATAGTTAATTAAATTACGTGAACAGCATTTTGCAACAGAACAACAACGAATGCATATGAGACACGACTCTACGCTACTATCATCTGTGTGAGAGGAGCAGGAACTATGGTCTGCGTTATCGCATCATAAAGCCATGATACGGCACAGAGTCCAACGTGCAGGCAGCCAGAGAAGTGGAGGACGTGTTGAAGAAGAGCCAGGAGTCGGGAGGCCATGCCATCCCAGCTGGACGAGACAGACACAGAGCAGGGCACCACAAGTGGAAACAGGAAAGAAGAGCCTTTGCCACCCATCCAAAACCCATGGCTGCTTTTATGTATTGACTGGACCACACGCAAACCGCAAATATGAAGGAAAATATGTAGACAGATGCAAATAGGAGTATATTTTAGATGCCATCGTTTACCGGCATTGAATTTGTTTTACTACATAAGATGCAGGGAGTTATTTATTGACGTTTAAATTCACAAACTCACCGTGACTTTGTGCGAGGCCTTTTATTTCCTCTTAGTTTCACATTATGCAAACTTAGTGCCGCTCCCCAAGCAAGTAGGCCAAATAATTATGGACACACACACACACATACTAAGGGGGAAAAAATGCTGAGTTACTGTAACTTGAAGATATATTTACCATTGACAATTAAAGTAGTGGAATTAGAGTGGAACTACATCCCCTAGGGGGGACCTCATCTTCCATGTTAAAACAGCCTTTCCTTTAAAGTATTGTAAGGACTAATCCCTTGATTTTATCTCGCTCTCTCTCTTATTCCCCTTTTCTTCTTCTTCCTTGGGTGATTGTCATATCCAGGGGAATAGATGGTTAAAGGATTCATCATTCAAAGCCCAGTCATTATCAAAGCATGGTGCTCTTTAAAGCACGGTGTAACGGCCCTCGCCTCTATCCTGCTTTCTGGGATAGATTAGTCCTGTCTTCTTTGTTATTCACTCAAGCTGGTGATACAGTGCTTGGTCCGGTGTCAATCCGAGAGGATCAAAGAAGGATATTTCAAAGTGCTTCTCTGTCTCCCTGTTGTCAAATGCTGTTAAGGAAATGTGGAAATCAACATGTGGGAATTGGATTTGTTTCCTAGAATAAACAGA
>NC_079425.1:21671788-21680839 GCF_026213295.1 Gadus chalcogrammus | reverse complement strand
GTTTGAGTTAGATGCTCTCTGCTGAGGGGCTCACATTTAGACACTTCTGCCGCTCATTGCAGATTCCCCCCCTCTCCCACAGGCATACATATCATTCACTTTGAGAGCACAAACACCTATTCTCTCTCCACCAGACCTCTGTGTGTGTGTGTGTGTGTGTGTGTGTCGCGCAGCGTTCCGTCCCACAAGGTCAGTGCGGTTATCTCCCTACAGTGGCTTCTGTTGTTGTATTGCATTAAAGTGCAGGTTGGAGAGAGATCGCTTTGGATGGGTATAGTACGTTAAACAGATCTTATCTGCAGAACAAAAGTGTATCCAACGTGCTGTACCTCGTTGGTCGTGCACAGAGATGTGCTCTGGGGAAATAAAATGGAAACAGAGAAGAAACTCGACAGGGAGGAGATTGACAACTTCTTCATGCTTTGTTTGGACAGCTCAACTTCAGCGATGGGGAAAACCGCCAACCCGAAAGTTTATAAAGGAAGAATGTTCTAAACAGTCAGTCGAAACGAATAAACACAAACCCGATCCAAAACCTTATACGACGTGCTGCTTGAGTGGGACTCCGGCAGCCACTGTCGTGGTAGTGGCAGTGTAGGTAGAAACCGGGTGAACTCGAAGTGAAATGTCGGAAAATGGGCAGCGGCCCGCAGTTTATCCCGAGTTGACACGGTGCTTTAATGGCCTTCTCAGATGTCAGAGCTGGACGCGGAGGGGCTTGGGGCGCGGCCAGTACCCATCACCAGACACTGCCGCCGGCCACGGGCCGGCAGACGCGGGTCTCAACACCTCCTCACAGACCATAATGGAGCGCTTCTGTGGTCCTCCGAGGGACGACAAGACCCCGCAGCGTTCCTACACAGGACGCGTTACAGCTAGAGGTAGCTCGTTGAACCGTCGGGGTTATAACATTTAAATAAAAATGAAATAAAAGGGGAACGAAAGAAAAATAAGCTAAATGCTGAATAAAACACCCAAAGATATACCAATATGTAACAACAAAAAAAAAGAAACAGAGACACAAAAACGTTGGAGGAAAAAGAAAAGCGGAAAAAAATAAATAAAGCCGGCAGGAGAAATAGCCGGGGCGCTGGCCGGGGCTGTACACCGCTAAGGAGCCTCCCAAACCACTGTGTCTCCAAAGGAACATGTCTTCACCATCCTATAAGTGCCCATTAACCGTCTATTCACATTTCAGCTGTGCTGCTCGCCACGCTCCGGCGCTGTGGGAGTTGCGGCCTGTGAGCAGGGGGCTGGATTCAGCGCGGTCCAGGGCCGGACTGCAGAGAGAGGGAGAGGGAGAGAGAGAGAGAGAGAGAGAGGGGAGAGAGAGAGAGAGAGAGAGAGAGGAGGAGAGAGAGAGAGAGAGAGAGAGAGAGAGAGAGAGAGAGAGAGAGAGAGAGAGAGAGAGAGAGAGAGAGGGGAAGGGATTGAGACAGCCAGGGGAAATGCGTGAAGGTTTCTCGCTGCATGAAGACATGTAGGTCAGACTGTATGCACGTGTGGGGGAGGCAGGAGGGGAGGCAGGAGGGGAGACAGGAGGGGGGAGGGTGGGGGTGGATGGAACGTCCATTGCTTACATAGATGTATTCAACAGATGCTGGAAGTTTCCCCTTCTCTTTATTTTTTATTTTTTAGGGGTAGGGGGTTTAAAGTCTTTATGCATAAACCTTGAGGGTCTTTTACTCTCTGGGGTTTCTTAAGATATTCATTCATTTGTTACATTTGATAGCATTGCAATATCACTAATGTACTGCAAGGTGGAATCCCCAATGTAACCCAATGTAATCTAGAACTCCACCTTAACACACATATTTCAACTTTCCTCAGTAGTATGTTTTAGTCCTAAGGTAAAAACTAAATTTATATGAGCATGATTTCCTTTCACACAATTACAGAAAAAGAAGACCACGATGCACATTCATAGTTAATTAAATTACGTGAACAGCATTTTGCAACAGAACAACAACGAATGCATATGAGACACGACTCTACGCTACTATCATCTGTGTGAGAGGAGCAGGAACTATCGGTCTGCGTTATCGCATCATAAAGCCATGATACGGCACAGAGTCCAACGTGCAGGCAGCCAGAGAAGTGGAGGACGTGTTGAAGAAGAGCCAGGAGTCGGGAGGCCATGCCATCCCAGCTGGACGAGACAGACACAGAGCAGGGCACCACAAGTGGAAACAGGAAAAGAAGAGCCTTTGCCACCCATCCAAAACCCATGGCTGCTTTTATGTATTGACTGGACCACACGCAAACCGCAAATATGAAGGAAAATATGTAGACAGATGCAAATAGGAGTATATTTTAGATGCCATCGTTTACCGGCATTGAATTTGTTTTACTACATAAGATGCAGGGAGTTATTTATCGACGTTTAAATTCACAAACTCACCGTGACTTTGTGCGAGGCCTTTTATTTCCTCTTAGTTTCACATTATGCAAACTTAGTGCCGCTCCCCAAGCAAGTAGGCCAAATAATTATGGACACACACACACACATACTAAGGGGGAAAAAATGCTGAGTTACTGTAACTTGAAGATATATTTACCATTGACAATTAAAGTAGTGGAATTAGAGTGGAACTACATCCCCTAGGGGGGACTCATCTTCCATGTTAAAACAGCCTTTCCTTTAAAGTATTGTAAGGACTAATCCCTTGATTTTATCTCGCTCTCTCTCTTATTCCCCTTTTCTTCTTCTTCCTTGGGTGATTGTCATATCCAGGGGAATAGATGGTTAAAGGATTCATCATTCAAAGCCAGTCATTATCAAAGCATGGTGCTCTTTAAAGCACGGTGTAACGGCCCTCGCCTCTATCCTGCTTTCTGGGATAGATTAGTCCTGTCTTCTTTGTTATTCACTCAAGCTGGTGATACAGTGCTTGGTCCGGTGTCAATCCGAGAGGATCAAAGAAGGATATTTCAAAGTGCTTCTCTGTCTCCCTGTTGTCAAATGCTGTTAAGGAAATGTGGAAATCAACATGTGGGAATTGGATTTGTTTCCTAGAATAAACAGGATAACACATGCTCTGTAGTTAACACATCCTTGTGGGTTTTCTTTCTGCTCTGTACTAAATAGAAGCGGCTTGTATATAATACACTGCAGGAAGTGTGTAAACGATCTCAAAGTAAAACAAAGATGTCTTCCTCTTCATGATCGGGAATCTGATGTTCTTCTTTGAGGGAAAAGCCAAGACGCAAAAAAATCCACACTTGTCCTGCTGCCGGCTCTTTCATGCAACCCAACCCATGAGAGTCGAGAGTGTGCAGACTGAAGCATGCCAACGCATAACCAGGGTTTGG
Source organism: Gadus chalcogrammus (assembly GCF_026213295.1). NCBI lineage: Eukaryota > Metazoa > Chordata > Actinopteri > Gadiformes > Gadidae > Gadus > Gadus chalcogrammus. Next base: position 21,677,527 of record NC_079425.1, on the reverse strand, counting down.
GCACAAGGTGCGGCCTGTATTGCTATTGAATTTTAGTGTAGAATTTCAAACTTTTTGGCAGTCTCGGGAAACAAGCGGATATCGCAGATCTCTGTGAGCTTCTGTGCAAGTGGTGCATGACATTATCATATCGTAGATGTGTGTATGCGCGCTCACATGCATGTGGGTGTGTGTGTGTGCACTCACGTGTGTCTGTTTACATATGTGTGTGTGTGTGTGTGTGTGTGTGTGTGTGTGTGTGTGTGTGTGTGTGTGTGTGTGTGTGTGTGTGTGTGTGTGTGTGTGTGTGTGTGTGTGTGTGTGTGTGTGTGTGTGTGTGTGCATGTGTGGTGTGTGTGTGTGTGTGTGTGTGTGTGTGTGTGTGTGTGTGTGTGTGTGTGTGTGTGTATGCATGTGTGTGTGTGTGTGTGTGTATGTACGCACTTGTGTGTGTGTACGCATGTACGTGTGTGTTTGTGTATGCATGTGTGTGTGTGTGTGTGTGTGTGTGTGTGTGTGTGTGTGTGTGTGTGTGTGTGTGTGTGTGTGTGTGTGTGTGTGTGTGTGTCTGTGTGTGTGTGTGTATCTCTTTTAAGAGTTTGGCTGGAAGTCATAGTTGGTTTGCACAACGCCCATGGAGGAGTTTGAGTGAAAGGGAGCATTGTTAGGAGGCGGCGTTCCCCTGGTGGGGGGGAGTGGTTCGGGGAAGAGCCCTCCTGGTGTGTGGCAGTGCTCCGGGGGCCGCTCCCCTCGGCATGGGGCCCCGGTGGAGCCTGAGCTCCACGCTGCGGTCTGGACGGCACCCGGAGCCGCTCCCAACCAGACCGCCGAGGGCAAGGTATCAGAAAAAATAAAAAGAGTAGAAAATAAAAAATCTATTTTTTGGATATCGCTCCCCTGATTTTTCAGGGGAGAATTTTTTTCTTAGACAACTAAGACAAAAGATGTTTGTGTTTCATATTTTTCAGAGGACCTGGGAAATGGACTGTTCAGCCCATTTCAAATACATATATATTGTTTTTTAAGGTTTATTTTTGCATTTGTGTCCTTTATTATAGAGTGAAATAGTTAGGAAGGTGTGGGAGGCAGAGGGGAGGACCTACTGCAAAGCACCACGGGCAGGAACAGTTCAAATATCTGTTATCAGAAAAATAAATGTCAATCTCTTGATGACATTCCCGTTCATTACTGACACAATGGCATGTTACTTCGGGGGGGGGGGGGAATCAATACTGGTTTAGGGGCCTATCACGACGTAGATGTCCTTTATCTGTAGCTGAGCATCAGTGGCGTCTGAGGCGCGCACTTATCTGCACAACTCATCTCATCTACTTACATCGCCGCGTCCCCTAGTCACCGCAGCAATTTCAATTTGATCTTGAAATTAATCTAACGCCCGCTGCCCCCCCCCCCCCTCCCCCAATCCCCCCCCCCACCCCCAGCCCACCTCACCCCACCTCACCACACCCCCACACACACAGCATTAGAGCACCATAAGAAACACACACAAGCTGTGAATGCATGCTTTCCGGCAGCATGATGCACACTAAAGCAACCCATTTCTGTGTATCCTCATTGATCGTTGGTTTGTTTTTTCGCCGTGTGTTTCGCCGTTGTCATGTCGCTGTAGTCGGACGTGACTTGTTCCCCGGTTGGCGGCGAGCAACGCGTGCCTCTGTGCCGTGCCATGTCCGGGGCGCGTATGATGATGGATTCAGTGCAGGTGTCACCGTGTTGAGGTAGGGGCAGGATTGATGATCTGGGGAGGCGGGTGATCCATCACGGGCGCAACGGGATTTCGGGAATCTGTTCCTGATCAGAGCGGCGGCGAGGGGCCACGCGGTAACGACCCCTCTGCGCGACGCCACGGGAAATCGATACCAGGCACTCAAGGTCAATGTACTGTTGGAAAACTACTTAAGGCCTGACGGATGGAGGACTCGCCAGCAGACCAGACAAGCCATTGACAGCTCCTCCGACCGTGCTCAGGAGCACACACGCACACACACACACACACACAAACATAGAGGCACACAGGGGGACACACAGACACACAGGCACACAGGGACACACACAGACTCAAATACACAGGGACAAACACACACACACATCCACACACACACACAGGCATACAGGGTGACACATACACACACACACACTCGCACTCACACTTGCACACTCAGGCACACAGGGGGACACGAACATACACACACACTCGTACTCACGCACACATGCATGCACATGCCCATGAGCACAAGCACATTTCGACACACACAGCCACACAAACATACTTACGCATGCACAGGCACACACATCTACACACATAGAGGCACACCCACATAAACAAACACATTCACACATACCTGATGACATACACAAAAAGAGACGACCACACACACACACTTGCATACACACATGCCCATGAACACAGCACATTTGGACACACACAGACACGAGAACACACACATACTTACGCATGATGACACACACATCTACACACATACAGGCACACCCACATAAATAAACACATTCACACATACCCGATGACACACACACACAAAAACAAACAGACACACCCATACACAATCATATCCTTTCAATGCAGATATTACGATATATGCTCTACATGTGCTTTACATGTACTGTATCTAAAGTCTATGTGTTCCGTATATGTTTGCGTGTTCCTCTGATTCTATTTCCTTTGTGAGTTACCTTGAAGTCTTTATTTGACACATGAGCCGCCCTGTGTTTCCAGTCAACCGATTCCGGAACGGTTCACAAAGAACTCAGGTTGTGCCTTTTTTTCAAGATTCAATGTGACACAGGGCTATATACAGTAATACATGCAGAACATCACTCACGATTAATGTAAGAGGAAATGCGGTACGAAAAAAATCCCACTCAAAAGAGACAGAGAGACATGTATGTTAAAGTCTCACGTTGGCGGTGGAAATCAAGAGTCCTGTCGCTAGAGGGGATTGCTTGAGTGAAAATAATACGCTTCGTGAAGAGATCGCATGATGTGTAAACACATATCAAAAAAAAGTGGATAGGCAGAACAACGAGACCAAATGGGAGCCCCCAGTTTGATCCAGATTCCTACATTGTGGATGTAAACCCTCTCACACTGAGTCGCACCACTTAAAGTCGGGCCAAGGTTATACCACTGCCGTAAAGTAAGCACTATCAGTCAACGTGACGATGGGCTCCCATTAAATCACCTTAATTTTCCCAGGTCCTGCTTCTCCATTTCCCCACACCGCGATTTACAACCGCAATCCGAAAATGCTAATGCTTTTGTATCCGTGACCTATCTGAAATGATCAGGACGGATTAGCCAGCGACTCTGCTCCAGTGAGTAGAAGCCTACTGTCTCGTTGATTCCCTACTTTATATTTATTGCCATGTCCTTCACATTTTCAGCCCCAGTTGTTGGACACATTGTGAAAAACGTGTCAGACGATTTGTCTTCTCACCAGATTTTATTGTCTCAAACTCGGGACCACTAGTGGTGAGGCTGTGTTATGGCAGCAATGGCAGCATGATTGATTTCCGTATGTCGCCTCACGGTTGTGATATCTCCTCTTGATAGAATAAAGCTCTTTACCCTTGTAAACTTGCCAGGATTTCTTAATGCTAGAAAAAATATTAGAAACTATCTCAACATATTATCTGCCAATCAGGGTCCTGAAAATTCCGATACGGGTAGGCTTGTGAACACAATAGTGTGGTAACTCTCCTCAGGGAACAAATATGTTTAAATTCTTAGTAGAAGTTCATAGTATAAGTAGTTATGACACAGGGTGTGTCAATCAATGTGTTCTAGTCTTTGCTGTTGTGCCTTCAGAGTTATACCGTGTAAGAAACATCTTCTTGCTTTTGGTTTGAGATGTTCACGGGGGCTTTTACTTTGTCCTATACATAAGAGTGGAAAACATAAAGACCACATTGCACTTTCGATAAGAGGTAGAGTCTATTCTGGGATAAGTAAAAAAATAAAGACTTCTTCCTGTTCAGCATAAATTGTGGGTTTCATTAGAAGACCACAAGAAAAAAATATCCACTTTAAGATGCTGGTTGTCAGTAAGCTGATGTTTTTAACACATGAAAGTCACAGGGAAGAAACTCAAGTAACATTTAATTTCAAGCATATTCTTTGACATGTAGTGGGCACATAACCAAAATGGCTGTACAAAAGGGTTAACATCCAACTTAAGGGTATCAACAACTCCCACAAAAATCAAAGGGTCCAAACCAAGACCACTATATAGTTCAGAGTTTTTGTTTTGAATCTCTGTTGTTCTTGTTATGTTGGTGATCCTCCTGCGTTTCCCCTGCATGTGGAACACATGCAGACACTCACAGCAAAGGGACAAGAACACACACTCTCACACTCCGGGGGAGAAATCCAGCCAGTTGTGTAAGTGAATACCGCCATCATCTCCATAATGTATTATATAGGTCATTACGGCGGCGTGCTATTTTTCTTACTCAAACTCATCTGCTCACCTTTTTCTTTTTATACCTGCAAATAATTAGTGTAGGACGACAGCGGCGCGCGGTTCTGTTTGTGCGTTGCTCCTCCCACTAACCTATTTAAAGCAAACGCTCATCCATACATCGTGTCCCATCCTGGGCCCTCTCTCCCTCTGCCTCCCCAGAACCTCGGCCACCTGCGTCAGGGACTCATCGCTCTCTGTCTGGTTACAGTGCGGTCCATGTTGCACTCGCCTGGGTTCAAACCAACCGCGGCGATAACGAAGGTGATAACATCGTTAGCCTCGTAGCATAATTGCCTATATTTGTCCTATTTTGACCGAATTTTGATGTCTAACCTGACTCTACTCTCTTAACGCTGCTGAATCACTGGCCTCATTGGCTATATCCTAAGCCAATCAGAGTGCTTTTTACGTTCCAAAATCACTATCTGCTTTAGTCATCGTGACTAAGGCATTTAGGATGCTAAACACAAGATGAACCTTAATATATGACTTGAGCAATTATGCTATGAGGCTAACGATTTGGGAAAGGGGCTTCTCAGCGGATGGGGCTCGAGTTAAGAGGGGAATTGTGTAATGTATTTCCATGACAACACATGTGAGGGTCCAGTCTCTCCCATACAGCTGGATTACACCAACGTGCCTCGCGAAACCCACAGTGAGAGACTGTGGTCTCCCCGTCTGGGTCACTCTGGTGAGGCTCCTTCATTCATGAGTCTCAGTGTCGAGTAGGTCCGCACTGCCTCCACACAGCCCCGTTACATAATAACACTAGACCGGGCTTAGCATCACATTTGCATTTTTTTATTGCAACAATTATATCAGCAGGTTTGGACCATAAACGTAAATTTTCCCCTCGCTAAACACCAGGGTTTAATAGCACGCACAGGGTCATCTCTGATTCCGTTCAGAGCACTCGAAAGGCAACTGGCAAACCGGGACGGTAATGATGTTTACATGATGGAAAAAGCCGGTTTACGTTGGGCGGATTGGGTTACTAGTGTTACAGACGTGATCATAGGCTGCCACGGTGTGAAATGTGTAGCGCAGAGCCGCGCGTGTCATATTTAAAGAGCCCTGGGGTGTTCTGTCCATCATACGCATAGGTTAGCCCTGGTCTGGCCCTAAAAGACAGCCCACTGGAGTTTGAACATGAAAAAATTAAGCAGGTCCTCAGACAGTGGTCATTATGTGGTCGGCAGTTGGCTTTTCCTGCTCGGCAAGGCCAAGCGGGATCATGTTGGCGGGGCTGGGATCCAGC